>NC_083591.1:16241736-16516736 GCF_027579695.1 Neoarius graeffei | reverse complement strand
AGGCATTTTTTATGCAAGCAATGCACTTTCTCCATACAAACGCTTTGTCAGCTGAGCTTTGGTAGACCACCAGCTAAAGTTTTGAATCACTAATGAGGCGGATGTGACGTCACGTGAAACTCTGCAATAGAGGAGCGAGAGTATGGCTAATTTTGCTCCCATAGACTCATTGGGATTCAAACTTGTGATTTCTGTTGCACCACTCAGCAGAAGTTACATATAAATTTCTAGCAGTGAAGCATTTATGATATTAAGGTGGATTTATTGTGCAGTATTATGATTACTCAGGTTTGTGGAAGATCTGGAGTCTGTCCTGGTAAGACTAGGGGTGAGTCAGGATTACACCCTGGACGTGATACTCCTTCACCTGCAGATTATTTAATCAGTCTTTTTCCTGGGTCATGGGAGGAAACCCACATGGATACAGACAGTAACCTGCACACCCAGTACACTCTCATTTTAATGAATGTAATTTTAATTTTTGTCATGCAAGCCTCAGATGAAGGTTCACCTGCCCCATGAACATAAAAAGTGCCCACTTCTGCAACTCTTGTGTTGGGTCCCATGGGACCTGTGTTGATGCACACCTCTCCTTCCAACTTCTTTCATATAGTCTGAGCAGCTTTGGGATTTTATCTGTTGCCGTATTTTACTATACATTCTTCATTTATTTCCTTGTTATAGATTAATATATTGCTAAATTCTTCAAAATCAGTTTTTGGAGATAAATCTTAAAGTATAAATACGGTTTTCTTTGTGACGCATAGAAACCATGGGGGTCCTCACACACTTTTAGAATGGGCACAAACTTTTAGAATCAATGATGCAGAACCTTAAAACGTGCATCAAAAATGCAATTTGCATTTTGTTGTACTTGTATGAGCAAGCCACACTTTGACTATCTGTGTGTGTATTTGGAGGAGTGTGTTGGTCCATTGATTCTTACCCACTCTCTTATGCAAGACCAAAGTGAAGAGACGAACTTTAGCATTTCTTTTTTTTTTCCAGCCTTGTGAAACAGGAGGGAGTGAGGAAGTGCATAAAAAGAACTTTGTTGTGCAGCCAACTCGCGCTATGAAAAGCTGCTTTCAAACACAATTTAGGAAGTTGTTCCTGCATTTAAAAAAAACATGGTGCTCTTTTTCATGGCAGAGGAGCAGAAAGATGTGAAACAGGATGTTCAATAGTGGAAAGAGGTCAGGTGTCTCGCAGCTCCTCGCTTCACGACATATCTGTCTCATATGCTACATATTTGAAATGGATTTTTTTTTTAAATGGATGTTCACAGAATCTCAGATGTCTAGGATTTGTATTTTGCACATGCTGTGCTCATGTCTGAATCACACTGAGCCGTCCTCTAGATTATGCACCGATAAGGCTGAATGGAGGCGTTGGGGAAATCTTTCAGTCACTCCACATTAATCCAACGCCTGAAGTGCGTTTTGCCACCCGCTAATCTCCATTGAGTGATTTTAGCAGGGCAGGGGATATTTAAGCAGCTGTCTCTGCTGTCTCTCTGCCTCCATAGCTCTTTAGTCTTCATCTCCTTTCCTGCCCCCCATCTATCTCACACACCTAGCACTTACCCTGATGACTCTACTCATTACTTTCCTTGAAAAGTCAGAGTTCACCCTCAACAAGACAAACTGCTCCATGCTCATGGAGGACTCTGTAAGGATGAATCTGTTTTGAACTGAAGTGCAGGTTGGATAAAAGCTCTCAATCACATGAAAGAGACAGCACCAAAAAATATGAAGTGACAAAAGCAATGTGATTAAAATCCAGGCTTCAAGATTGGTTTTGTAAATACTGTACAAATACCACAGCACTGCTGAATTCTTAATTCTGATTCGTCAGAAAATGTTGATTAATTTTCTATAACAGCAGCTCTGATGGTAGTTATGGCTGCAAGGCAAATCACAAGTTTATATTAAAGGACCCATGGCATGGTGGTTTGTTGATGCTTTAAACGGGCTCGTGGAGGTTTCCGGATGTTATATCCGCAGCCTTTCTTGAAATGAACCCTCGGCACGTAGATATAGCCTCCTGGGAGAAAGCCCTATTTCAGCCCTTTTCCCAGTGCGTCGTTTTGCTAGTGAGAAGCATGGAGGCGGGGAAGGGTAGAGGGTGGGGGCGGGTCTTATCATTAATATTCATGACATGTAAACGTGTTACCTCTGATTGGCTAACAGCACTGTGACACTACCTCCAGTGGGTCAGAACAAGCGGATGTGGGTGTCTTACTATGGCGAGAGAGAAGGAACAAACCGCGAAGGGAAAAATACCGCGCGCTGATGTCATTAAGGTGCGACGTGAGGAAATAAAATAAATTCAACAAATGTTTGGGTTTTTACTGAACAAACAAACAAATAAAATGAACGAGTGACTTAAAAAAAAGAATGTGGGTGTCTTGTAAAAACTGTTTTGATTGGCTGTTATAACAGAGCATGCTGCATGCTTTTTGGTTTTGTAGCGCAGAGTACCTGGCTAACTGCAGGAAGCGGTTAGCTGCACAGCTAATGTAGCCATTGCAAGGCTAACGTGGCACCGATTTTAAAACACGGCAAAACATAAGCTCATAAGTTACAGTCAATTTCCAGACTAAACTCAGTTTAACAGAGCATGCTGCATGCTTTTTGGTTTTGTAGCGCAGAGTACCTGGCTAACTGCAGGAAGCGGTTAGCTGCACAGCTAATGTAGCCATTGCAAGGCTAACGTGGCACCGATTTTAAAACACGGCAAAACGACTTAACAGTTATACACTTACTTGTTCGCTGTTTGTGGCTGATGCGGCAGGGATGCTTGGTACGGACCCAGGCTTCAGTGACAGTTGATGTGCAAAACCTGCCCTGTACTGTCCCAAGTTGTGGAAACATTCATCAGGAAAATGCTTCCGACAAACATACACCGTCTTGGGTAGACTCGACGGCGTATTATTGGAGTAAATAAAATTAAGCCACTGCGTCTTCAGGGGCTCTCCCGTCGGCAGTAAAAACAGACTCTTTTCTGTGTTGTCACATCCATGTACAGCACAATTTCCATGTTTCGCTCGCTTAGGTGATGCCATGTTGTGTCCTCTATGGTCTCCTCACTACAACTGGGCGGGCAATGCATACAGTGGGTGGGAATCCAGAGGGGGGGGCGTGGAGATCATCTCCCTTGCTGACGTAGTAAAGGGAAGAGCTTATCAACGCGCTGTTTTGATGTGCCATTCTCAAATGTTGGGCATAGTTTGGTTTACACATTATGAAATTTCTAGCCACTGGGGTGACTTAAGAAGGTCAGAGGAACTCATTTTAACGTTAAAAAACCTCAGAAAGTGAAAATTTCATGCCATGGGACCTTTAATGGTTTCCTTCGAATATGTTATCATTTCTGTATAATATAAACTATATGGAGGACGATCCATATAAACCATAAAATTAAAAATGTGTATAGTCTCCAGGAGTTTCCAGTCTCAGCGCTGTCACAGTCAGTAGTTTTTCCACCAGAGGAAAGTCTTCAGGACAGAGGGGCTGGTTTTTGCAACTGTTTCACGAATTAACTCGTTTCATAGACATTCCACAACATTACATCGTCATCGGCTGTCCATCGCTAGTGATGATTACTGCTTCCTTAGGATGTGCAGAAACACAGATGGGCCGCGAGGCCAGGTTAATCGCATAACATCACTTAATCGAAATACAGCTCATTTTGTAGCTGTGTTTTGTTGTAATTTTTAAAATATTGCTTCTGTTTTTCGCAAAACTGCAATGGAAACTTAGCTAGTGTAATCATTACATATGTGCATTTCAGGCAAAATGACAAAATTTTCAAGGCAATATTTTTGAATTATTATCTTTGACAACTCACCCTGCTGTCCTAACACCCCAATCATTTTATTAATGCCTCAAAACAAACCTCATATGCTGCAGTGTGTGTGTGTGTGTGTGTGTGTGTGTGTGTGTGTGTGTGTGTGTGTGTGTGTGTGTGTGGACACTTTCAACTCCCTGCAGCCAGCGAGTGCAATCATTATTACTTTCTTTGTCGTACCCTCACGCATTAGTTGTCTGCATACAGATGATGAGCAGCAAAATCATCACACCATCTAAACTACTGCTCTTCTATGGAGAGAGAGAAAGAGAGAGAGAACATTCCTGCTTTGGATTTTACGCCTCACAGCTGAAATGAAAGTTTAATCAAATGCAAATTTAACCCTGTTTGCAGCTTACCTTTCACAGCTCAAACACTGAGACAAACTGCTGTAGGAGGTGTGGCAATAAGCATGGAGAAAAAAAAAACGTTTTGCAGTACTCCATCATTTACACATTTACCATAACACATGTCTCAGAGAAGGGGGCGTGGTCTATGTGTCCATTAGTCCCAGTGAAGATTTCTGCCACTAAATGAAAAAGGTATAGCCTTTGTGCGTGTGTCAGTGAAGGAGGCATGGTCTTGGCATGTCAGTTCCAATCGAGGAGGTGTGGCTTCTGTACCAGCTGTACCCACTGGCTTTTCTAACTACCAATACCAGTAACTGTTTCATAGTTAAGGATCTGTTTTGGTGACTGGAAAGTTGTGAACTCAAGTCCCCAAACTGCCAGAATGCTTGAGGGGTGTGTGGCCTCAGTGCCTGTCAGTCTTGGAAGAATGAAGGGGTGGGGGTCTCAGTTGGCGTAGTCTTTGTGCTTGTCATGCTCAGTGAAAGAGGTATGGCTTCAGTGCCTGTCATTCATAGGAGGAGAAAGGCACGAGTTCTGTCCATTCCAAGCTCCTTGAAGGAGGTCTGACTTCAGTGCCTATCAGTCCTCAGAAAAGGAAGGTGTGGTCTTTGTGCCTGACAGACTCCACGAAGGAGGTGTGGCTTACGTTCCTGTCCAGTCCAGTGACGATGGAATGGATTTGGTGCTTGCCAAGCCAACTGATAGGGGTGTGGTCTGTGTTCCTGTTCAGCCCAGTATAGGAGGTGTGGCCAATGTTCCTATCCAGACCAGTGAGTTGCTGGCTCAAAAACAATCAAGGAAGTTGAATATCTATATAGGAACCACATTGATTTGAAAAACACTGTCCATTAACCAACTTAATGAAGTTGTATACTCATGACTGGAATAAATGCATTAACATCCATTCGAGCTGTTTTATAGTGGAAACCAAATAGTTCCCTGTGCTGGCTGACTCACTGGGTTATTTCGCCACTCGTGGGCCTGTTTATCATGATTCACTGTGTGGAAAAAGGCTGAGGAAGGGGCAGCCATTTCTATTTATAATAGCAATACTTATGCGTTTTATTTATATAGAATGTTTCAGTAACTTGTTCACCTTCAGTAGTGAGTCAGCGAGAATAACGTGCACAACGGAACTTGGCTGCATCTCGGTACAGGACTAGAGATGGGACCTTTCGATGGCTTCTGCTTATCTCTTCATCTTGTTTTTCTCTGTTCCTTTATCACTTGGCCTGTTTTTCCTCTTTCACTCACCCTCACATTCTCTACCCACTGAAACCAAACTCTTATTTTGACCTTCATTTCTTGGAAGAAGCTTCCAGAAACAAAAGCCTCGGCTCTCCTATTTCAGCACTCTACAGGATGCAATGCTAACTGGCAGACTGAAAAATGGCTCTCTTGTCAAATATTTGTATTATGCCCAAGACAGTATTAAAATGTTTTATGACAACCCTATATATATCACAGTTTGTGGCATATCATAGTATAAGCAGCTTGCTTGTTTAAAAAAAAACAATAATGAGGAACTGAGAAACTGCTTCTGTTTCTCTTGATGGCTCACATCAAGGCATTTTTCTGCCAATATCTGCTAGCTAGCTTTAGTTTAGGAACTTTCTTTTCTGTTAGCTAGCAAGCTTTACTTGTAAACAAACATTGAGTTCTTGCTACCTAGGTAATATTGATGTGGAGATGTTGGGGGAATTAGTATTTAAATTAGGTTTTAGTGAAATCCACTCCAGATTTGCTTTTTCTCTGTCACAAAACAAACGCTACTAGCTAATTAGCTGTGAATGATGAGAATAGTTTGCAAAGCTAACACTAGCATGAGGCAACTTAGCAGGACGATATGAAAGAGAAAGAAGACACTGATATACATTTCACAGAATTTCCGTACAAAAATGAATAATAAAACTTCTATTCATTTGTTCAAAAGTATTCAACCCCCCTCTGGAGATGTAGTACATTAGTTACAAAAACAAAAAACCAGCAACATGTATTTCAAACTGATAATAAACAATATCATTGAATATTTATATGGAGAATTAATAAATTAATTTATTTATTTTTCAATAGAGCTGTGAAACATGACTACAATATTATAAATCATTATACATACAGGACACTTTTTGATGGAATAAAAATGTGTTCTATTCTCTTCTAGCGGGTTTCATTCATTTGGTTTGATAGCATGCAATATTGTTAGCATATTGCTTATCTTACGTGTATTACATCACTCTACCCAATGGAGAATGAGCATTGAATATGGTTTACGATATTGCATTGTTGTCAAGACAACATGGTGTCACACGTCGGAGATGTAAAACTTCTGCTTTAGCGAGCAACTGTGACAATTTGTAAATAAACATGGCCGCCAGGTTTGCTTCGTTAAATACGGAAGATTTTGAGAGAATGTTGAAAGAGAAAGACGCATCAAACACCCGAAAGGAATATGTATGCATAATCATAATAATATCGGCTGGCTTTCTTTCGTGGTACAACAGATATATTCCATTCAGCTAGCATGATATTGAACTCGTCTTTGACTCGTTCAGTATCATGTTAGCTGAATGGAATATATCTGATATACCACTCGACACCATCCAATATTATTTAAAGGTTAAATATTTTACATATTTAATATATTAGATATTTATGTAGAAATGAACTAAAAGTATCACTGAACTCAGCTTTTTGAAAATGCAACACTGCTGCGTTTTGCTGGCAGTTTGTTAGAGAAATCGCTTTTTTAATTTTTTTTTATTTTTACACACACACACAATGACCAAATATAATATTTTTGTCTCATTTGTTTAACTGGGTTCTCTTTATCTACTTTTAGGACTTGTGTGAAAATCTTATGTTAGCACCAGTGTGTGTGTGTGTGTGTGTGTGTAATATATATATATATATATATATATATTACACACACACTGGTGCTAACATAAGATTTTCACACAAGTCCTAAAAGTAGATAAAGAGAACCCAGTTAAACAAATGAGACAAAAATATTATATTTGGTCATTTATTTATTGAGGAAAATGATCCAATATTACACATCTGTGAGTGGCAAAAGTATGTGAACCTCCAGGATTAGCAGTTAATTTGAGGGTGAAATTAGAGTCAGGTGTTTTCGATCAATGGGATGTCAATCAGGTGTGAGTGGGCACCCTGTTTTATTTAAAGAACAGGGATCTATCAAAGTCTGATCTTCACAACACATGTTTGTGGAAGTGTATCATGGCACGAACAAAGGAGATTTCTGAGGACCTCAGAAAAAGCGTTGTTGATGCTCATCAGGGTGGAAAAGGTTACAAAACCATCTCTAAAGAGTTTGGACTCCACCAATCCAGTCAGACAGATTGTGTACAAATGGAGGAAATTCAAGACCATTGTTACCCTCCCTAGGAGTGGTTGACCAACAAAGATCACTCCAAGAGCAAGGCGTGTAATAGTCGGCGAGGTCACAAAGGACCCCAGGGTAACTTCTAAGCAACTGAAGGCCTCTCTCACATTGGCTAATGTTCATGAGTCCACCATCCGGAGAACACTGAACAACAATGGTGTGCATGGCAGGGTTGCAAGGAGAAAGCCACTGCTCTCCAAAAAGAACATTGCTGCTCATCTGCAGTTTGCTAAAGATCACGTTGACAAGCCAGAAGGCTATTGGAAAAATATTTTGTGGATGGATGAGACCAAAATAGAACTTTTTGGTTTAAATGAGAAGCGTTATGTTTGGAGAAAGCAAAACAGTGTTCCAGCATAAGAACCTTATCCCATCTGTGAAACATGGTGGTGGTGGTGGTAGTATCATGGTTTGGGCCTGTTTTGCTGCATCTGGGCCAGGACGGCTTGCCATCATTGATGGAACAATGAATTCTGAATTATACCAGTGAATTCTAAAGGAAAATGTCAGGACATCTGTCCATGAACTGAATCTCAAGAGAAGGTGGGTCATGCAGCAAAACAACAACCCTAAGCACACAAGTCGTTCTACCAAAGAATGGTTAAAGAAGAATAAAGTTATTGTTTTGGAATTGCCAAGTCAAAGTCCTGACCTAAGTCCAATTGAAATGTGGAAGGACCTGAAGCGAGCAGTTCATGTGAGGAAACCCACCAACATCCCAGAGTTGAAGCTGTTCTGTCTGGAGGAATGAGCTAAAATTCCTCCAAGCCGGTGTGCAGGACTGATCAACAGTTACCGGAAACGTTTAGTTGCAGTTATTGCTGCACAAGGGGGTCACACCAGATACTGAAAGCAAAGATTGACATACTTTTTCCATTCACAGATATGTAATGGATTATTTTCCTTGTAGGTACATTCTACTAAGAAACTACATTTCCCATCAGCCCACTTCCGCGTTGACCTGCGTCACGCCGGGGCGGGATCATCTACGTCATCCTCCAAGAAGGCATAAACCGCCTGGAATTCCTCAGCCCTTTGTCTCTCATGTCCGGATTCCAAGGAATCTAGACGCATAAAGAGATGCTCTCAAATCCGAAAACACCTCTTTCTTGCAAGATCCATCATTCAGCGCGATTTCTTACCCTTGGCCAAGGTAAACTCTAGAGTCGCGCGATCTTTAAACTCAACCTGAGTTACAACTGGTTTATTCGTATTAGAAGTGGCGTCACGACTGCCGCTCAAACGCAGTTTTAATTTATAATTAGGAGCGACCAGATTCCTCCTGATTAAAGCGCTGTGCATATTATTCTGATCAGAGACTTTTCCTCACGAACGCTGAAGTTCGGACCAAGAATCCTCTGCCTTCACGGAAATGACCCAAGTGATCCGCTGGACCAGGAAGCTCTCCGCGCTTTCTACACGAGCGGTTCACATGCTTCATGAACAGCGAAGCTCTGCAACGGCGAACATCTTCTCAGAACTTTGCTAGAGGCAAGATATTGAGTAAAATATATTTGGGCATAATAATTAAGCTAGTTTTAGGAAGTTGCTTTATTGAAAGTGTGAATTTAAACCCAGGTTTATTCATTACACTATTAGACACGCAGCGTGTTGAATTGAATTGTTCTGTTTGTTTAATCTCATTTGTTTTAATAGGCTGTGCATGCCTCTCTCTTTCTCTTATTCTTTTTACTAATCTCCTCAATCTCCTAAACACACATTTTGACCTTATTAAGATTTCAGTGAGTTTGGTAATGTTATGAGTGTGGAATCCTTTTGTTACTTAGAAGCACGTGCTCAACAGGCCTGACTAGGCCTGATACACTTTAGATAGCTTCCCTTTTGTCTTAGCTTAGCAACACGAAGCTAATCTGGGCCTACCTCGTGCTCAAACACATTTTGGTTAGCTATACAGAACTAGCCTTTTGTCTAAACACATGGTCAAGCCCCTCCTCCACACTCAACATACCAAAACATCAGATAAGAACATTCCAAATTCTATAGCTCCCTCATACACACACACCTTGGCTCAGGCCTAGGGGCCTAACACACACACACACACACACACACACACATATATATGTATATGTGTGTGTGTATATATATATATATATATATATATATATATATATATATATATATATATACACACCTCACTGCTTGTATATATTGATTATTATTTTTATCTTTGTATAATAAATTCATTTCTTATCAAAGCTGTGTGTATTCATCTTGGTGTGAACAATATCTGAAGTCCCCAGTCGCAAAGAATTCAAAAAGGTGCAGATTTATGTAATATAGTAAGTGATCAATAATAATTTGGAAATATACCATAATCTAGCTGTTTGGTAATTTATCCAGGATTAATGGTATGATTCACTAAATGATTCACTGAACGATTCACTAAATGATTCACTGAATGATTCACTTCAAATGAGACTGATTCTATGGTATGATTCAATTCAAATGAGTCAAAGTAAACGATTCAATGGGATTGATTCATTTTAATTATTAACCTTCAAATTTAATGAGACTGATTTAATGAGATTGATCACTTAATTTCAATAATTAACTGATTGCACCTACATCCTCAAGAAATAAATGACCAAGTATAAAATTTTTGTCTGTCTCATTTGTTTAACTGGGTTCTCTTTATCTACTTGTAGGACTTGTGTGAAAATCTTATGATGTTTTAGGTCATATTTATACAGAAATATAGAAAATTCTAAAGGGTTCACAAACTTTCAAACACCACTATACATTTGTCACTGTCACGACTGCTAGTAATTTTCTCTTCATCACTAATAGATTATGTTCGTTAAAGATGAGTGTGACAAGCGCCAGTAGGAACCCTGCATGAATGAGTGAATGAATGAATGCACCTAGTGGTCAAAAGTAGGAACTACAGTGATTGCTAATAAAGGCTGTTTGGGGCTCGAGTCATGCTGCCCCATGTTTTGTGAAGGAGCTTGTGTGAAGATCTGATGATGTTTTAGGTCATATTTATGCAGAAATGTAGAAAATTCTATAGGGTTCACAAACTTTCAAGCACCACTGTATGTATATAATATATATTAGAAATGTCTTAAAGTATAGTGGTCATATTATCCCTCCATAGTTCAGCTCTCTCATTAAAATTCAACAGCGAGCTTTAGTGTAGAGCCACTAAATCTTGTGGCAACACGTTTAAGCCCTTAGGAATTCTCTAATGACACTTAATGTGCTTCAGATGTGACAAACATATAAATCTCACCTCTGCACAGGTTCACATCCATTTTAGATGAGTGCACACATTGCAAAGGAAAAGCAGTTCTGTTGGAGGTAAAGAGAAGAAATTCTCATTATGTCCAAAATGCAATGGATACAAAAAGATTTATTTCCCAGATAATTAAACTTCCAAAAGACATACTGCAGTTGGCAGAATCATTTTGGGTGGATGTAGAAAATCGATTAGGATCAGGCATATCCTAAAGACTGCTCAGGAAAAACCTGATTGCTTTGCAGCTAAAGAATTGCATGATGATCTTGTCTTTTGAAAGGTGGAACAAAAGTAGATGTACAGATTGTAAAGAAGATACTAAGTAAACAAAGCCTATATGGTTGTACGCTACAGCTTAATTGTTAAGCGATTGGTTGCACTGATAAAGATAAAAAAAAAGAAAGTAAGTTCTGTGATTTTCTGATCACCATTATTATTGGCAGATACCCAACCCTCAAAAAAAGACAAACGCCTTCATTCAAATAGAAATGTATTAAAATATTGTGAGAATACAAAAATAGTCAAGCAGGCCTAAATATACATAAACGTACATTTTGAACTATGTACACAACAGAATTGGGGGGGGGGGGTCTCTTTATTTAAAAAAAAAAAACAGTCCTCTATATCCCCTGCCCTATATACTAACTATATACCAAGTTTCAAAATATGATTTGTCACATTTTTCAAGTTCTGCTGCAGGAAACCAACCCCACCTCTTTACACTGACCTCAGCAGCCCATGGCATAAACCCACCAGACCTTTGGTCCAAGTGAGCTAAAAATTAAAATTTCTCACATTTCTTAGTATCAAAAGGCACATATACATTACTTAATCAACACATATACCAACTTTCAATACCATACCACTCATAGTTTTCAAATTCTGCTCCGGAAACATAACCTACCCCTAAGACTAACCTGAGAGACCAAGTCTGAAATTGTTTCTATGGAAACATGAAAGATTAAAATTTCTTATTATCAAAAGGCACATCTACATTATCTTGTTAACATGTATACCAAGTTTCAAATCCCTATCATGAATAGTTTTGGATATATGCTCCGGAAATGATCATTGCTCTTAGGAAACGGAGTCAAAATCACATTTTTTTTTCATGTAAAAAATTGAAAATTACTTTTTTTTTCAAAAATCCAAAATAGCAAAAGGCACCAGTTCACGTGTTGCTTGATATGTATGCAAAGTTTCATGAAGATATCTTCAGTAGTTTTAAATATATGGCCCAGAAACAAATAAGAAAGAAAGCACAACTTTATTCATCACACACTTGTGAAATTCCTCTCTGCATTTAACCCATCTGAAGCAGTGAACACACACATGAGCAATGAGCACACAAACATACCCAGAGCAGTGGGCAGCCATGCTAACAGCGCCTGGGGAGCAGTTGAGAGTTAGGTGCCTCGCTCAAGGGCACCTCAGCCCAATGCCGTCCCATATTAACTTAACCGCATGTCTTTGGACTGTGGGGGAAACCGGAGCACCCGGAGGAAACCCACGCAGACACTAGGAGAACATGCAAACTCCCACACAGAAAGGCCCTCGCCAGCCGCTGGACTCGAACCCAGAACCTTCTTGCTGTGAGGCGACCGTGCTAACCACTTACACCACCGTGCCGCCCAATATGTGACCGGACGGACAGCCTGACAGACGGATGGAACCTGTTTCTATATGCCCTGCCAAACGGTAAAAAAAAAAGGAACAGTGTATGGACACTGCGAGTAAATATATAAATAAATAGCCTAACAGGTGCACTTTCCGTGAGTGAGAGGCTACGTGGCTCATTAGGCTATACTTGCATACACACAGTAGTCTTTTTTTTTGTGGTAACATATTGTTTTTGCTATGGGTGGCATGGTGGTGTAGTGGTCAGCACGGTCACCTCACAGCAAGAAGGTTGATCTGGCGACTTGTGCAGGGTGTACCCCACCTCTCACCCATAGTCAACTGGGATAGGTTCCAGCTTACCTGTGTCCCTGCGCAAGATAAGCAGTTATGGATAATGGATGGATGGAAATGGATGTGTTTGCTATTTTCGTATAGCTGACACTTTAAACAGAGGGAGAATGCATTCTACGAGTAGAAAGTAAAAGCCATTCTCTTACCACCACTCAGACAAAATAGACCAAAGTGGTCTGTTTTCAGCTGGCTGTAGTTGTGATCTTTTCCTTAACTTAACCAGCGAATGAAACCAAGGTCAAGTGGTTCTTCTGAAAGGATTAATGGACGTGTGTGTGTGTTAACATTCACGAGCTCTCAAAAGGATAGTTTGTGCGCATAGTGGCGTGGTGGTGCTGCATTCACAAGAGTATGCACCAAGCTGTAATGTGTTCTTTTGGAAAACGCGTATTCTTCTTATTATTTTAAGGCTATTTGTCTGTCTTCAACATAAATATTACTCAGTATATTAAAGGAAAATGAGCTTTATTTGTGATTAAAATGTAGTGATGCTGCATTTTTCGACTCCCACAGATTATGATTTTTACTGCTTTCATGGGAGCCAGTCCTCACTCTGTGGGAGCTCAGCTCCCACTGGCTCCCATGTAATTCGAGCCATGTTTGTGGCGTTCCAAACACTTGTGTTGCCAATGGAGGTACAATATGCCCTTCAGTGGACAATCTATGCAGCAATAACAACACTCATAACATGGTTGAAGGATCCATCTTGCGTCTCTCCATTTCTTTTTCTTTTTCTTTTTTTTATCGTCAATTATCGCCCATTATATAAACACTAATAATGATTTAACAACAACATGTCATATCGACCGATAATATCAGCATGCCGATTTATCAGTTGGCCCTAATGTATATGTTTTTGCACTCACATTGTAAACAAAAAGCACAATAACATAATAACAGGAACTTATTCACCCTTTTGTCTGGAGAATGCAAGTTTGAATCCTGATAATGCCACAACCATCAATGACCAGGAGTCAAGGGAGTAAAATTATCTGTGCCAGAGAAGCAGAGTTCCAAACTTCATGTTGATTAACTTCTAAAAACAGCACCTCATTTTTCGTAAACAGTACATCAAAAAAAAAAAAAAGCCTACAACAGAACTGCCTCATTAAACAGTAGCCTAAACTGAATTTTACAAACTTGTCCATGTCATATATTTTTTATTTTATTTAAAAAATATGCTTAGCCTGAAAGAGGAAAAAAGGGTTGTTTATATGCCTTACTCTGCAAATCGTAAGAGATTTAAGCGTTCGAGTTCTCCTGTATTATGGAATATTAACATTAAGCCTAATGTTATCAGATAAACATTTATTTGGGGGGGGGGGGGGGGGGGGGGGCAGGCTATGTCACATGTATACAGGATATAAACCAAATATTTCTTTCTCATTGAAATCGTAACATGTTTTTCCTCTGCTTAGGTTCTCATTCTCTCACAGCCTGCATCCAGACTGATTTATTTATTCAGCCTATAAAATATTGAAGTGTGTGTGGGGGTGGGGGGAGTCTGCTTTCCTTCAGCATCCAAATGCACCCATCTGCAAGGAGATGGACATGTAAACACACACCCCCAGTCCTACCTTCAGCACTACTCGATCTGTAAATGCACACACTTATTACTTATCCCTAATGACTTCAACACCAATAATAACCATATGCTTTTCGTATCGTCCGCTTCAGATTCATCTACCTTTTCTAAAATGGCTTGGACATGTGCGCAGACAGACAGACACACAAAGACACACAACTAGTGTGTCATAAAGATGCAATAAAATTTCCTTTCTGAATATACACATACCCAGCGCTGAAATTCCATTTATTTTCAACATATACACCAAACACTCGAATGCTGTGGGGGCCAGCCAGGGCACAATCCTGCAGAGTACAATCAATCCGCAGTAATACCTTTGTGCTCTCCACAATCCATTTTCCATTTGTGAGTGGCCACACACACACACACAAACACACACACACACACACACACACAAAAAAAAACCCACCAGAAATTAAATTCTCTTTTTATCTTGTGCATCGTGTATATAGTGTTATTTCAGCTTGACATGTAAACATCCCAAACTAATCAATCGTCCATCAGTTTAGTCAATCCCAGTACACTAACGCTGAGCTTACCAATATCATGATATCCTGTTCCCTCCAGAATTATTAGCACCCTTCAAATAATGAATACAAACAACTTGTATTGAATAAATATTGCATCTAATAATTCAAAATTTCCACTCGAGTAATAGGAGAAACTATTTATCTTTGCTCTAATTAGTGTTAAATCGCAGCACGTCCATGCAAACAAACTGCCGTTCTTTGAAAGCCTTATATTGTTATCTTTTAAACAAGTCTTGTCTTGTTTCCCTGGGGTATAAATATGCACTTGCAGACCAGCAATTGTCTCATTGTTATCCATTGCCATCAGAAAACACAAAGAACGTTCAACAACAAAAGAGACAAATGGTTGTTAACCTGCACAAATTGGATAACTTTATTTTATATATATATATATATATATATATATATATATATATATATATATATATATATATATATATTTTTTAAATATCATTTGGAGCACAACTAATAGTTTCAGGTGGAACTTTGCCAGGCATTGGACTCCTGAACAAACACATTTGTGAAGGAAGTAACAGTAATAAGACAAAAAAAAAATACATGCAGCTTGTTAGCCATCATAGAAAATGTACAGATTTGAATGTTTCAAAGTGCTGATACTGAAGAGTCGTTCTGAAAATGTTCAAGTACGGTATGTCTTGACAGAAAACGTCCCTCAAGAATTACGCACTTTGAAATCATCATCATTTTATGTGGAGAATCTGCTGTGCAAGCTGTTACTACAGAAACAATAATGCACAACAAAAAGTGCATGAATATGTATTATTATTTTATCCACATTCACTGGATATAAGCAATTGCGTGCTCTGATTGGCTACTCTACTACTAGGCTATCAGCTCATATACCATGAGCAGAGAAAAACAAAATGGTGGAGCATGTTGCTGAACCAACTGAGGACGAAATAAAACCTACGCTGGAAACAAAACCCCCAAAAAATACAAAAAAAAAGCAACAAAATATGGAATAAAAGTATTTGATTGTAAGAACATGTGTGTATTGAGGTTTTTCACCTGACGTCACAGGGTCACGTGACGCCCCGGTGTCCACCATTTTGAAGGTCGAGCTAGCTAATGTCAACAACATCATAGCTGGTATGTTACTGTAGCAATGTTTACGTTCAGTCATTTGGATGACTGTTAAAACCTTTCAGTCTCAAGTTTTTCCTTTACTGTATTTACTAGTTTACTGTAATTATGATCCGGCAGCTATTTACACCAGATCCAGTGTAAATAGCTGCCGGAGCGCGCTCCGGCTTGCTCCCAGAGTGCTCCAGCCGAGGTTCCGGAGCGCGCTCTGGCTTGCTCCCGGAGTGCTCCGGCCGAGGTTCCGGAGCGCGCTCCGGCTTGCTCCCCTCAAATTAAGCAGCGCGCTCTGGCTTGCTCCCGGAGTGCTCCAGCCGAGGTTCCGGAGCGCGCTCTGGCTTGCTCCCCCTCAAATTAAGCAGCGCACTCCAGCTTGCTCCCGGAGTGCTCCGGCCGAGGTTCCGGAGCGCGCTCCGGCTTGCTCCCCCTCAAATTAAGCAGCGCGCTCCAGCTTGCTCCCGGAGTGCTCCGGCCAAGGTTCCGGAGCGCGCTCCGGCTTGCTCCCCCTCAAATTAAGCAGCGCGCTCCAGCTTGCTCCCGGAGTGCGCTGCTTAATTTGAGGGGGAGCAAGCCGGAGGGCGCTCCGGCAGCTATTTACACTGGATCCGGTGTAAATAGCTGCCGGATCATAATTACAGTAAACTAGTAAATACAGTAAAGGAAAAACTTGAGACTGAAAGGTTTTAACAGTCATCCAAATGACTGAACGTAAACATTGCTACAGTAACATACCAGCTATGATGTTGTTGACATTAGCTAGTGCTAACAGCTAGCTGCTAGTGCACTGCTTCAACACAGACACCGACCCTAATAATACAGTTCTTGGTCATTGCCTGGTAACAGCAAATTTATAACGGGCCATGTCTCAACAGACTAAGAAGTTATTTCAATGACATTTAATAACATTTTGTTTATCCTGAGGACCAAAAGTAAATGAAAATGTGAACAAACCTTAGCTGTAATAAGATGGCGACCACCGGCTCCAGGGACGACCCACTGATGTAGGCATGTTACCCAGCCTGACACAAAATATTTGTAGGTATCCAAACTCTTATACGCTTTCAGATCAATACCTGTGTATGGCGATGGGTTTTTAACGACATAGGTATACAGATCATGTGGGCCGAAGTCAGGTAAAGATGAGGGCTTCGTGTACTTCCGTACGTCAGTGAACAATCCTGGTGGAAGCAGGTAAACATCGTTCTCTAAGCCTGCTAACCTCAATTTTTGCAAATACCTCTCCCTCTGCTCGCCCTGTAAATGCCCTACGTCGCTGGATAGTGAAGGTGTTTTCTGCATCTCGCTCCTTTTTCTTTTATGTTTTTCGTTTGTCGCCTTCCTCGCATTCAAACTGATTCGAGCCGTGACGTCCAAAATGGCAGCCTCACATGACTTGGTCATGTGGGTGAAAAACCTCAATATATATTTTTATTTTTCAAGAATTTTTTTCATTATTATAGCATTTGTCACAAATTGCTCCTGTCATTTCGCCGGTTTCTTTGCATTCTAAGTGGAAATGATTTTGTCAGATGTTTTGTGTAAAGTTTTTATTTATCGAATTTGCAGTAGATAAAAATGAAAATGCTCTGTTTCTCAAAACCCAGTGAATGTGGATAGAATAAAACAGTTATTCCACTCAATCTCGTTGTACACGGCTTATAGCCGACTAGGTGCTACGCGCCTCGCTGGGTATTAGCTCATGTACGACTCAATTTCGTGAAGTAACTGTGTTTAAATATGTCAACCTGTGATTTGAATTACAGCTGGCACTTATTTCAGAACTACTGTTGTGGAAAATAAATCAACCCCTTCCGACTAATCAGAAGGTGAATGGTGTCGTCATTCTTGTCATTATGATGGGAACATTTTCCCGTCATTGTTAAATCTTACTCTCACACACTCCGCCTTCCTCCTGCTTTTTCAAAATTTATTACCCTGATCTTTAATGATAAAAACACTATCACAGCAGCACTTGTAAAACTAAATCTGCTTTTTCCTACTGATTTCTGTTACCTAAGCAACGATCTGCAGTGTCAGCAGCAATCTGCGATATGAACCCGAGCCATGACTCCGAGCCCATTGATTCCCATCAAACGCTATGTTCACTTGTTTATCACTTAACGGCTCTCATACTGGAGAACACTGATTACACTGGGCCTTGTGCTGCACACTGAAGAACGCTAACGCAGTGAGGGATCGATAATGGACTTAATGGGGATATGACAGAAAACAGGATCTCGGGTTTGAGTAAAATCAGGGTGAGGCTAATGGAAGTTATAATACTACAGTTAATGAGAATAATAAGAAGTGGGGTGTGGCCGAAAGTGGAATGAGCTTTTTATTCTTTCTTTTTATTTTCATACTTTCTTTTTTCTATTAGGGGATAACTCACTGCTCCAAATGTCTGTATCTGTATTTGGATATAAACTCTCTCTCAATCCTTCCTTCCTTTTGAACTTCTTCCCTTCTTTTTTCTAAGAACTTCATTCTTTATGAACTTTCTTCCTTCTGAAATTTTTCTTCTCTTCAAACTTTTTTCCTTTTGTATTTTATTCCTTCCGAACTTCCTGCCATCCTTTCAAAGCTTTTTTCCTTTTGAACTTACTTTCTTCTAAAATTCCATCCTTCTTTTCAGACTTTCGGCCCCCGCTGGCCGAAAGACCTGAAGGGGGATTATGTCATGGCGATGTCCGTCCGTCCCAGGAAGGGTGCTCACTTTCTGAAATAAACTCCTCTCACAATTTTTGGAGGAATTCCACAAAACTTGGCAGGATTCTTTATTATATGTCGGTAATATGCTTATTGTAATTTCATTAAATTCGGTCGCATTTTACCAGAGTTACAGCCCTTAATTACCAAAATTACACTTTGACAATTTCATGAGTGTGTTTTCTTTCTGAAATCAACTCCTCTCACAATTTGTGGAGGAATTTCACAAAACTTGGCAAAAGGCATTGTTGTATGTCGGTAGTATGCATGTTGTTGTTGTTGTTATTTTGTTCAATTCGGTCGTGTTTTACCAGACTGGTGGCCCTTGATTTAACAACCTTGTACTTTCACAATTTCACGAAGGTGTGCTTGCCTTCTGACATCAACTCCTCTCACAATTTTTGGATGAGTTTCTCAAAGCTTGGCAAAAGGCCTTGTTATATGACGTACGCGTATTGTGATTTAATTTTGTTTGTGAAAATAACTTGCACTTTGACAATTTCATGAGGGTGTATGTTCTTCTGAAATCAACTTCCCTCACAATTTTTGGAGGAATTTAATGTAATTTGGCAAAGTTTTTTTTTTTTTAATCCCCCGCTGGCTGAAAGGCCCGAAGGGGGATTATGGCATGGTGATGTCTGCCCTGGGAAGGGTACTCACCTTCTGAAATCAACTCCTCTCACAATTTTTGGAGGAATTTCACGAACTTGGCAGGATTCTTTGTTATATGTCGATCATGCGCATATTGTAATTTTGTTAAATTTGGTCGCATTTTACCAGAGTTATGGCATAGTTGCCAGTGGGGGATATTGTGCTCTCAGAGCACTCTTGTTTCCTTTTGAACTTTTCTTTTTTCCGGACTTTCTTCGTTTCAGACTGTTTTCCTTTTGAACTAACTTTCTTCCTTTCAAACTCTTTCCCTTTGAACTTTCTGTCGAACTTACTTCTTTCTTTCCAAACTTTCCAACCTTCCCTCCTTCCTTCCTTCTGAATTTCCGATTTAAATATGATCCACCACTGTACTCCTGAAAACAATGGCGTTCATAATTAGTCTCAACTAGACTAATTATGTGCACAGGACTGTTTTATACATTTTGCTTGTACTTGCCTGTGTTGTGTTATATATGTGTATGTATGTATGTGTGTGTGTGTGTGTGTATTCCTTTCTCAATCCTGTTATTGTGTAGAGGTAAGGAAAGAGAAAAGCTGCTTTTATAGCCGCATTGGCAGCTTGGGTGCTGTCTATCTCAGGATGCTGGAGGGATTTTCCGTGCTTTGAAGGATTAGGAGAGCTAGGCCAGCAAGGTCTGACTCATGGAATCAAGAAGTGACTCAGAACAGAAAGCTGGGGAAGCAAAGAAACAGGTGACCCTATGTTTTGGCACTATAATGGACAAACTGGAAGAGCCGATACATTTCCATGTTTAATGCAACAGCATACCAGGTGCAGTATAACCAGTGAACAAAAGGTAAAGAGAGAAGTGGGGAATCTTAATGGTATGGTAATTACCTCCACCAACTTCGTTGGAGGAGCTTATGTGTTCGCCTCTGTTTGTCTGTTCCAAACATAAGTCAAAAAGTCGTAAACAGAGTTTGATGAAATTTGGAGGAAAGGTGAGCCATTGACCAAGGAACAATTAATGAGCTTTTGATGCAAATCTGGGTATGTATGTAAACCTAGTACACATCTGGATACTGATTATCATTTGTGTAGGAAAGTTTTCTTCGGAGTGTCTATATGTAAACAGTGTCAAATCCTATGATGAATCGCATATTTGGTAAAAGCACAAAAACAAGGAGGAACAACAGAGTTGACAAAAATGATAAATTCTTTAGCAAGCTCCAGTGTGTTTCCCAGAAACCTCAGTGACTTGGGTAAAAAGTGTTTGCAAACACATTATAATGCTGTATTGCAAGCTAGTTTGCTTGTTAAGCGTCTTAATACAGACTAAGGGAAATGAGGGATACGAGGCAGACAACAGTGTTTGCAATCTCAACAAAAGGTTCTCAAGTTGTCGAAAAAAGTTGTGACTATGAACTGTGTTCTGCAAGTCAACAATATACAATAATACTGTAATATTATTTGAGTCTGGGTAATATCACTGTTTTCTTGATCGGTTTAACAGCGCGGTGGCTGAACGCAGTTTTGTGATGGCTTTGTGCTGTATATTATTTCAGCTTCACCAGTGTTCTCATGTACCTGCATGTTCCAGATTGCACTTTAGTCAATGTGTACAGTGCAGTAAGTGGTGTGATTCAAAAGAATGCACTATAATAACATTGAAGTGTGTTATATTCTTGTGACATGCTTGTTTAGCTAAAGTTAATAAGGTAGGGTTTCTTTTACTTCCTCTGCTCATGAATGAAAAATAATAGCCTGGATATTAAATCTGCTAGTCTCTGGTGCCTGGGTTACTGATTTGTCCTTTTTCCTTGTAGTATAAATGTCCAGAGAATTATGCCATCAGTCATAACAATATGACCACTGATAGGTGATGTGAATAACATTGATCATCTCATTACAATGACATCTGTCAAGGGGATATATTAGGCAGCAAGAGAAGAGTTAGTTCTTGAAGTTGATGTGTTGGAAGCAGGGAAAATGGGCAAGCATAAGGATCTGAGCGACTTTGACAAGGGCCAAATTGTGATGGCTAGATGACTGGGTCTGAGCATCAACAAAATGGCACATCTTGCAGGGTGTTCCCAGTATGTAGTGCTTAGTACCTACCAAAAGTGGTCCAAGGATCCAAAGGACACCTGGTGAACCGGCAACAGGGTCATAGGCATTGAAAACTCATTGATTTGCATGGGGCACAAAGGCTAGCCCATATGGTCCAATCCCACAGAAGAGCTACTGTAGCACAAATTGCTGAAAAAGTTAATGCTAGATAAAACAGAAAGGTGCCAGCATTAACTTTTTCACATACTAACCACTGCATACCAGGAACGCCACACAAGATGTACCATTTTGGAGATGCTCAGACCCAGTCATCTAGCCATCACAATTTGGCCCTTGTCAGAGTCATTCAGATCCTTACACTTGCCCATTTTTCCTGCTTTCAGCACATCAACTTCAAGAACTGACTGTTCTCTTGCTGCCTAATACAACCCCGATTCCTAAAAAGTTGGGACAAAGTACAA
Source organism: Neoarius graeffei (assembly GCF_027579695.1). Taxonomy (NCBI): domain Eukaryota; kingdom Metazoa; phylum Chordata; class Actinopteri; order Siluriformes; family Ariidae; genus Neoarius; species Neoarius graeffei. The sequence continues at coordinate 16,494,829 of NC_083591.1, read as the reverse complement.
ATTGTAAATAAAAACAGAATGCAATAATTTACAAATCTCAAAAACTGATATTGTATTCGCAATAGAACATAGACAACATATCAAATGTCGAAAGTGAGACATTTTGAAATTTCATGCCAAATATTGGCTCATTTGAAATTTCATGACAGCAACACATCTCAAAAAAGTTGGGGCAGGACAATAAGAGGCTGGAAAAGTTAAAGGTACAAAAAGGGAACAGCTGGAGGACCAAATTGCAACTCATTAGGTCAATTGGCAATAGGTCATTAACATGACTGGGTATAAAAAGAGCATCTTGGAGTGGCAGCGGCTCTCAGAAGTAAAGGTGGGAAACGGATCACCAATCCCCCTAATTCTGCGCTGACAAATAGTGGAGCAATATCAGAAAGGAGTTCGGCAGTGTAAAATTGCAAAGAGTTTGAACATATGCACTGTAGATGATATCATCATCAAAAGATTCAGAGACTTTGGAAGAATCTCTGTGCGTAAGGGTCAAGGCGGGAAAACCATACTGGGTGCCCGTGATCTTCGGGCCCTTAGACGGCACTGCATCACATACAGGCATGCTTCTGTATTGAATATTTCCAGAGAAAATTATCTTTGAACACAATTCACCATGCCATCCGCCGTTGCCAGCTAAAACTCTATAATTCAAAGAAGAAGCCATATCTAAACATGATCCAGAAGCGCAGACGTCTTCTCTGGGCCAAGGCTCATTTAAAATGGACTGTGGCAAAGTGGAAAACTGTTCTGTGGTCAGACGAATCAAAATGTGAAGTTCTTTGTGGAAATCAGGGACGCCGTGTCATTCGGACTGAAGAGGAGAAGGACGACCCAAGTTGTTATCAGCGCTCAGTTCAGAAGCCTGCATCTCTGATGGTATGGGGTTGCATTAGTGCGTGTGGCATGGGCAGCTTACACATCTGGAAAGACACCATCAATACTGAAAGGTATATCCAGGTTCTAGAGCAACATATGCTCCCATCCAGACGACGTCTCTTTCAGGGAAGACCTTGCATTTTCCAACATGACAATGCCAAACCACATACTGCATCAATTACAGCATCATGGCTGCGTAGAAGAAGGGTCTGGGTACTGAACTGGCCAGCCTGCAGTCCAGATCTTTCACCCATAGAAAACATTTGGCGCATAATAAAACGGAAGATACGACAAAAAAGACCTAAGACAGTTGAGGAACTAGAATCCTACATTAGACAAGAATGGGTTAACATTCCTATCCCTAAACTTGAGCAACTTGTCTCCTCAGTCCCCAGACGTTTACAGACTGTTGTAAAGAGAAAAGGGGATGTCTCACAGTGGTAAACATGGCCTTGTCCCAACTTTTTTGAGATGTGTTGTTGTCATAAAATTTAAAATCACCTAATTTTTCTCTTTAAATGATACATTTTCTCAGTTTAAACATTTGATACGTCATCTATGTTCTATTCTGAATAAAATATGGAATTTTGAAACTTCCACATCATTGCATTCCGTTTTTATTTACAATTTGTACTTTGTCCCAACTTTTTTGGAATCGGGGTTGTATATCCCACCCCTTGACAAGTGCCATTGTAATAAGATAATTTAATAATATTGACTGGTGTATCTGATATTCCATTCAGCTAGCATGATATTGAACGAGTCGAAGACAAATATAACATGAAAAAAAGCCATTATTATTATTATTATTATTATTATTGCATGAATACATACATACATTCCTTTCGGGTGTTCAACGCGTCTTTCTCTCTCAAAATCTTACGTATTTAACGAAGCAAACCTGGCGGCTATGTTTGTTTGCAAATTGTCACAGTCGCTCACTTTGACATGTAACGTCATGTCTTGACAACCATGCAATACCGTAAACCCTATTCAACGCTCATTCTCCATTGGGTAGAGTGACATAATACATGTAGGATAAGCAATATGCTAACAGTATTGCATGCTATCAAACCAAATGAACGAAACCCACTAGAAGGGAATCAAATACATTGTTTTTATTCCATCGAAAAAGTGTCCTGTATGTATAATAATGTTATTCACGTCACCTCTCAGTGGTCATAATGTTATGGACGATCAGTGTATAACATATTTGTTATTTGTAGACAATTCACAATGTTGTTTTAACATTATATGAAATGCTTCACGATCTCTGTAGAACTTAAATAAAAATCTCCCTTTAAAAAACTGCAACTTCATGTCGCCAGCTAGCTAAACATTTCACTAGCGATTCCATTTGGTTCTGCTATTAACATTTAGCCAGGATCTACAACGAGACACTGCACTCGTTTCACAATACGCTTTCATAACGTATTTAGTAACGGTTATCCTAAAACTCTGGTTGAAGTTATATTTTTGGACTGGATCTTTCAAACTGTATTTTAAATATTACAAATGCAGCACTATTGCTTTGTTAGCAATTTGTAAGCAAGATGTATGTCCTGATACTATCACAGAAATACTGTATTTTTAAGGATCGTAATATGACATTATACCCCTGCTCCAAAAGGGGTGGGGGGGTATACTGGTTTACCTTTGTCTGTCCATCCATATCTCCGTCCATCCGAAACACCCTTTTTCTCAGCAACCACAAACCATAGACACTTGGTACTTGGTATCGAGCTTCAGCTTGGAGTTCTATACCGTGTATACCATTTTCAGGTCTGTCGCACATGAACTTCCTGTTTACCGACTGAATGTATTTACGAAACATATAGTGTGGATTTACAAAGATTTTGTAACACTTTTCTCAGCAACGACAAATCACAACTGCTTGATATTTGGTACTGAGCTTCAGCTTGGGGTTCTATACCGTGTATACTGTTTTCAGGTCTGTCGCACGTCGACTTCCTGTTTACCGACTTCCTGTTTAATTCTGAATGTATTTATGAAACATACAGCATGGATTTTGACGCTATTTCAAGAAGCAAAATGCTATTTCAAAATGACAGTTTACCAGGATGCTGTTTGAAATCCCTGGGGAGAACACTGCTCTTTACTTACTTGTTTCAGGGTTAATTATTTCTTGAAGTCAACATTCATAATAAGTGTCCTATTCCTTCGATTGCTTGCATTCTGATATCAGCGAGAGCGAGGGTATGCGTAAGTGAGCAGTAGCTCACAGTTGAGCTTGTTTATTTAATTAGTTGTAAGAGCTTTCATGAGCGTGATGATATTGTGAAATTACCCCCCCCCCCCCCAAAAAAAAGACATGTCAAAAATTAATCAGTTACAGTGGTGTTTGAAAGTTTGTGAACCCTTTAGAATTTTCTCTATTTCTGCATAAATATGGCCTAAAACAACATCAGATTTTCACACAAGTCCTGCAAGTAGATAAAGAGAACCCAGTTAAACAAATGAGACAAAAATATTATACTTGGTCATTTATTTATTGAGGAAAATGATCCAATATTACATATCTGTGAGTGGCAAAAGTATGTGAACCTTTGCTTTCAGTATCTGGTGTGACCCCCCCTTGTGCAGCAATAACTGCAACGAAATGTTTCCAGTAACTGTTGATCAGTCCTGCACACCGGCTTGGAGGAATTTTAGCCCATTCCACCAGACAGAACAGCTTCAACTCTGGGATGTTGGTGGGTTTCCTCACATGAACTGCTCGCTTCAGGTCCTTCCACAACATTTCGATTGGATTAAGGTCAGGACTTTGACTTGGCCATTCCAAAACATTAACTTTATTCTTCTTTAACCATTCTTTGGTAGAACGACTTGTGTGCTTAGGGTCGTTGTCTTGCTGCATGACCCACCTTCTCTTGAGATTCAGTTCATGGACAGATGTCCTGACATTTTCCTTTAGAATTCACTGGTATAATTCAGAATTCATTGTTCCATCAATGATGGCAAGCTGTCCTGGCCCAGATGCAGCAAAACAGGCCCAAACCATGATACTACCACCACCATGTTTCACAGATGGGATAAGGTTCTTATGCTGGAATGCAGTGTTTTCCTTTCTCCAAACATAACACTTCTAATTTAAACCAAAAAGTTCTATTTTGGTCTCATCCATCCACAAAAATTTTTCCAATAGCCTTCTGGCTTGTCAACGTGATCTTTAGCAAACTGCAGATGAGCAGCAGTGTTCTTTTTGGAGAGCAGTGGCTTTCTCCTTGCAACCCTGCCATGCACACCATTGTTGTTCAGTGTTCTCCTGATGGTGGACTTATGAACATTAACATTAGCCAATGTGAGAGAGGCCTTCAGTTGCTTAGAAGTTACCCTGGGGTCCTTTGTGACCTCACTGAGTATTACATGCCTTGCTCTTGGAGTGATCTTTGTTGGTCGACCACTCCTGGGGAGGGTAACAATGGTCTTGAATTTCCTCCATTTGTACACAATCTGTCTGACTGTGGATTGGTGGAGTCCAAACTCTTCAGAGATGGTTTTGTAACCTTTTCCAGCCTGATGAGCATCAACAACGCTTTTTCTGAGGTCCTCAGAAATCTCCTTTGTTCGTGCCATGATACACTTCCACAAACATGTGTTGTGAAGATCAGACTTTGATAGATCCCTGTTCTTTAAATAAAACAGGGTGCCCACTCACACCTGATTGTCATCCCATTGATTGAAAACACCTGACTCTAATTTCACCTTCAAATTAACTGCTAATCCTAGAGGTTCACATACTTTTGCCACTCACAGATATGTAATATTGGATCATTTTCCTCAATAAATAAATGACCAAGTATAATATTTTTGTCTCATTTGTTTAACTGGGTTCTCTTGATCTAATTGTACAGTAGGACTTGTGTGAAAATCTGATGATGTTTTAGGTCATATGTATGCAGAAATAAAGAAAATTCTAAAGGGTCCACATACTTTCAAACACCACTGTAAATGTAATCCATAATAAAGTAAGTACAATCTAATTATCAGTATTTTATCCTATTCGAATTACAAATATTTTGGCAGTCATGTTGTGTAAGATGTAGATGTGTGTCTGGATGTGTGGGTGGGGGGTGTTCTTTACAACCCCGGACAATCTGAATGTGTTGTTTATTCTTTGCAGTTAAGAAGGCATTAAGAAGGCATTTAGGAAAACACACTGCCATACTGGTTTCGTTTTGCCACATCAGACGTGAAAGCTGGTCTGGCTCAGCTCTTTGAAAAGCTGTTTAGAAACAGTGGTGCTATTTAGCTTACTAGACTCATAAATCTTGCAAGGCACATTGCTAGTGCAAAAGCTACTCCTCTCTTTTAATAAATTGAGTGGCCTTGGGTATCTTACACCCAGTTTAGTTCTAAGGACTGTGCAATCAGTCTAATAATGTTTGCAGATTTCATTCAGTGTTTATAGAGCACTGCGCTTATGGGCCTTGAGATGTCACTGATCACCAAGGCTGCACACCAGACTGTTTTCAGTCTGTCCAGACCCTCATTATTAGTTGTGTTAAGTGCAACCGAGGCCTCATGCACAAGCTTTGTGAAATCTAAACACACAGGGTTCCAGTTTAACAAAAAAAAAAAAAACCTGCAGTAATTTAGGATGTTTGTATGTACTAGTGCATCTCAGAAAATTAGAATACCATGAAAAAAGTTCCTTTTTTCATAATTTAATTCAAAAAGGTAAACTTTCATATATTCTATATTCATTACATGTAAAGTGAAATATTTAAAGCCTTTTTTGTTTTAATTTTGATGATTATGGCTTATAGCTCATGAAAAATCAGAAATCCAGTATCTCAAATTATTAGAATATTCCCTAAGATCAATCAAAAAAAGGATTTACAATACAGAAATGTCCAACTTCTGAAAAGTATATTCATTTATACACTCAATACTTGGTTGGGGCTCCTTTACCATGAATTACTGTATCAGTGCGGTGTGGGATGGAGGTGATCAGTCTGTGGCACTGCTGAAGTATTATTGAAGCCCAGGTTGCTTTGATAGTGGCCTTCAGCATATCTGTATTTTTGGGTCGGGTGTTTCTCATCTTCCTCTTGACAATACCCCATAGATTCTCTATGGGGTTCAGGTCAGGCAAGTTGGCTGGCCGGTCAAACACAGTAATACCATAGTCAGGAAACCATTTGGTAGTAGTTTTGGCACTGTGGGTAGGTGCTAAGTCCTGCTGGAAAAGGAAATCAGCATCTCCAAAAAGCTTGTCAGCAGATGGAAGCATGAAGTGCTCTAAAATCTCCTGGTAGATGGCTGTGTTGACTTTGGACTTGATAAAATACAGTGGACCAACACCAGCAGATGACATGGCACCCCAAATCATCACAGACTGTGGAAACTTCACACTGGGCTTCAAACACCTTGGATTCTGTGCCTCTCCACTCTTCCTCCAGACTCTAGAACCGTGATTTCCAAATTAAATGCAAAATGTACGTTCATCTGAAAAGAGGACTTTAGACCACTGAGCAACAGTCCATTTCTTTCTCTCCTTAGCCCAGATAAGACACTTCTGACATTGTCTCTGGCTCAGGAGTAGCTTGATATTAGGAATGCGAAAGTTATATCCCCTTTCTTCAAGATGTCTGTTCGTGATGGGTCTTGATACACTGACACCAGCCTCAGTCCACTCCTTGTGAAGCTCTCCCAAGTTCTTGAATCAACTTTTCTTGACAATCCTCTCAGGACTGCAGCCATCCCTGTTGCTTGTGCACCTTTTCCAGCCACCCTTTTCAGCAATGACCTTTTGTGGCTTAACCTCCTTGTGGAGGGCATCAGTGATCATCTTCTGGACAACAGTCAAGTCAGCAGTCTTCCCCATGATTGTGGTTGTGTGTACTGAACTAGACCGAGAGATACACTGTGTTCATACTGTTTTACTCAAACTGGAAATGAAATATTCTAATATTTTGAGATGGGTTTTTTAAATGTTTTTGTACTGTATGCCATACTGATTAAAATTAAAATAGAAAAATGCTTTTAACATTTTAGTTTATGTGTAATGAGTCTATAATATATAACATTTTCACGTTCTTAGATAACTGATGGAAAATATTGAACTTTTTCACATTCTAATTTTTTGAGATGCACTAGTAGTTGTCTGTTGGTTTAAAAAAAACCCTGATGTTTGAATGATGTTAGCATTTTAACCATTCCAAGTCAGAGAAATTTCTAGCATTTTCTAACTGGTCATTTGTCATTTTCCATGCATGATATACAGTACTGTGCAGAAGTCTTAGGCACAAGAAATGCTGTAGACCAAAAATGGCTTTAAAAAAATAATGAAATAAAATGTTTCAACATTAAAAAAAAAACTATAAACAGTACTTTTATAGTATAAGCCATAATAAATGAAACAAAGTCAATATTTGGTGTGAGATGACCTTTTGCTTTAAAAAATAAAATAAAATTAGTCTCAGTGAGTGCAGTTTTATAAGGAAATGAGCTGTAGGTTTTACTGAGCATCTTACAGAACCAACCACAGTTCTTCTGGACACTTTGACTGTCACACTTGCTTCTTAATTTTGCACCAAAACCCAGTAGCCTTCATTATGTTTTCTTTTTTAATCTGAAAAGTGCTCTCTTATGTAATATGCTGCTTAGATACAAACTTATTTTTTCTGTAACATTTAATTTTGTGCTGGAGAATGAACAAACGTTTGGAACTTTAAAATGTTTTTGTACTAACAAAGTCTGTATGAAAAAAATAGGGTGCCTAGACTTTTGCACAGTAGCAGCCAGGGCGGGTGCAAAGTAGCATATGCTTCTCCTGAGATATTGTTAGTAATATGATTTTTAAAAAATAGCACTGATTACAGTTATGATAAATCATTTAAAGTTGAACTTTTTTGGGATTGGCACAAAGTGCCAGGAACATCATGTCCACAGTGAAGCATAGTGGTGGTAACATCAAGATGCTTTTTCATCATCATGGACTTGGAAATTGGTCAGGGTTGAGGGTAAGATGGATGGAGCCAAATACAGGCAGGTCTGTAAGAGACTTGAAATTTCTTGTTGACTTTTTGTTTTTATACCCCACTGGCCAAAAGGCCCAAAGTGGGATTATGTCGTGGCAGTGTCCGTCCGTCCCGGGAAGGGTACTCACCTTCTGAAATCAACTCCTCTCTCAATTTTTGGAGAAATTTTACAAAACTTGCCAGGATTCTTTGTTATATGTCGGTAGTACGTGTATTGCAATTTCGTTTAATTTGGTCACACAAGGGTTACAGCCCTTGATTAACAAATTTATGCTTTGACAATTTCATGAGAGCGTGTCTTCCTTCTGAAATCAACTCCTCTCACAATTTTTGGAGGAATTTCATGAAACTTGACAAAAGGCATTGTTATATGTTGGTAGTATACATATTATTTCATTAAATTCGGTCGCATTTTACCAGAGTTGTGGCCCTTGATTAACAACCTTGTACTTTCATAATTTCATGAAGGTGTGCTTGCCTTCTGAAGTCAATTCCTTTCACGATTTTTGGATGAATTTTTCGAAGCTTGGCGAAAGGCTTTATGTGATGGTGATACGCATATTGCAATTTAATTTAGTTTGTGAAAATTTGACCAGAGTTTTGAGCCTTGATTAAATAACTTGTACTCTGACAATTTCATGGGGGTGTACATTCTTCTGAAATCAACTCCTCTCACAATTTGTGGAGGAATTTCACCAAACTTGGCAAAAGGCTTTGTTATATGACAGTTATACGCATATTGAAATTTCGTTTAATTTGGGCAGATTTTACTAGAGTTATGCCCTTGATTATTAACAAACTTGTACTTTGGCAATTTCATCAAGGTGTGCTTGCTTTCTGAAATCAACTTCCCTTGCATTTTTTTTTTATACCCCGCTGGCCAAAAGGCCCGAAGGGGGATTATGTCGTGGCAATGTCCGTCTGTCTGTCCATCCCGGGAAGGGTATTCGCCTTCTGAAATCAACTCCTCTCACAATTTTTGGAGGAATTTCTTGAAACCTGGCAGGATTCTTTGTTATATGTCAGTAACATGCATTTTGTAATTTCGTTCAATTAGGTCACATTTTACCAGAGTTATGGCATAGTTGCCAGCAGGGGATATTGTGCTCTCAGAGCACTCTTGTCTTCTTTACTAAGAGTGGTTTACCAATAGAAAAGCAAAATCTGTACGTTGGCATACACTGTGCCAAGTATGCATTAAAGTAGCTGCACAAGACACTGAAAATGTCAGTTAATTTCCTTCAGTTTGCCAAGATAGGTTTATTTCACAGTAGCTTCCCCAACACTGGTGAGCATAATGGTACAGCTGGCATCTCAGAGTCAACCAGTTCACCTCTGCTTTAGAGGCACTGCTGTAATGGTTGAAATCTCAGGAGTGCCGAATCGAACGTGTTCTTAAAGAGTGTGTGCCTTGCAAATTTGATGGATTAGCCCACTTAGCTGTGCGCCCATCTGGGTTTCACAGTCTAATAAATGCTGCTGTCATCATCACCTGAATGTGTGCTTATTTTCTCGGTGTCATCATGACGTGGAGATGCAAAGACAGTTTTATAATTAAAGTGATAAATGTGTCGTGTAGAAACAGAAAGTGTGTTAGAACGTGATGGGAGAGACAGGTTTTGGTTCCTGTCTTTATTTAACTTCATCTATGGGGGGGAGACAACAACAACTGGAACAAATAGTACATTTTTATTTCGACTATTAATATGATACGCTCACTGGCCACTTTAATAGGAACTTGTGGTTGAGTCCAAGATTCCTGTTCTTGGGTGCAGAAGTGGAACCCAATGTGGTCTTCTGTTTTGCTGTTGCATGCTGAGATGCTTTTCTGTTCACCACGGTTATAAAAAGTGATTATATGAGTTCCTTCCTGGCAGCTCGAACCAATCTGGCTATTTTCCTCTGACCTCTCTTCAAAAACAAGGCGTTTCTTTACACCCACAGAACGGTCACTGCTCCCTCGATGTTTTTTACTTTTCACGCCATTCTGTCTGCGTAAACTCCAGAGACGTGTGTGTGTGTGTGTGTGTGTGTGTGTGTGTGTGTGTGTGTGTGTGTGTGTGTGTGTGTGTGTGTGTGTGAAAACCCCAGGAGATCATCAGTTTCTGAAATATTCAAACCAGTCCATCTGGCTCAAACCAACACCCACACCACAGTGAAAGAAAGTCACACTTTGAGATCAGAATTTTTCCCATTCTGATATTTGAAGTGAACATTATCTGAAGCCCTGGATTTGTATCGGCATGATTTGATGTCTTGTGCTGCTGCCAAGGGATTAGCTGATTAGAGAACTGCATAAAACAGCAGGTGGATGGATGTATCTAATAAAGTGACCAGTGAGTGAGAGTATTGGCACCTTTTTCTGGCAAAAAATTATTGTATGAAGTACGGTACTTGACACAATTGTTTTACTCAAACATTTGGTGGTGATCGTATGTGTGGTTTGCGTCAGGTCACATCACAGTAACTCACTGATTATTTTCCTAAAACAGGATGCCTCTAAGTGTATTATTCCTTCCCTACAACAGTAGATTTGATACTGTCAACTTTATAAGCTGAAAGGGAGTTGTTTATAGTATAGAAGTCATTCACATGATCTGCCATCTTCCTTTTTGTTCATTTTCGAAGTAAAGATGATTAACCTGCTTCCGTTAAAATAAATTTAGGTTCTACAGAATATATGACACATGGTGAGCTTATTGTTTGAGTGTAGAAGATAATGGACATGATCTGAATGATGATGCATATTATCTTTGTCTATAGTTCTTCTGTTTCTTGCCTTTTTTTTCCATGCAATTGCAGTCAATCGAATCAGACTCCAGGCCACGTTTGTGGACATAGTTGTGCTCTGTTCATGATTTGTCTCTCCTTTCTCCCTGTTTACGCCTCCGCTCCGGTTAGACCCGGCGCAGCTGTGTTGGCATGGCGAGTACTGATGCATTAACAACAGTAACGAGCTGCGGAAGGAAGCGGGGAGGGAGAGCGGCTCCCCTGCCGTGATGTCGCTCGTACTTTCAAATGCTAAGCACTCGATGCAAACCTCAGTGAGCGCATCCGCTGCTGAGAGTCAACAGGCGAGCATTGCCAGACGGACAGCCAACATTGTCTCGTTAGCAAAGAAAGTAGCAGATTTGATTCAGTCTGCAAAGCAAACTGTGGTGTTGTCATCTGTTGGATTTCTGTGAAATTTGGATCTTGATTGGCATAAAAAAAGAGAACCTGAAGAGAAGATAGAAAAATGAGAAAGTAGTTTGGAGTGTTTCTGAAACAGTTTGTACAACTAAATTGTACATCTGCCTGCTTCAAGTTTTTTTTTTTTTTGCATTGAATTGTGTAGTAATTTTAAATACCATATTCCTAAACTGTTGTCTGGATTCATAAAACCATGCTGTGGAAACGACCCTTCCTCTAGTGTTGGTGGAAAAAACATTCATTCATTCATTCATTCATTCATTCATTATCTATTGCTGGGTTTCACGTGACATCACATCCTCCTCATTAGTTATTCAAAACTTTAGCTGGTGGTCTACCAAAGCTCAGCTGACAAAGCGTTTACACAGAGAAGGTGCATTGCTCGCATGAAAAATGCCTTACGCTTGCGTTGTTTTAGGTTGTTCGAATCGATCAAACTGTGAAACTAAAGTTTCTTCTGGGTTCCCTGTGACATCTTTCTTGATGTCTTTTTGTGAAATCCTGTGTTCGTTCACCCTTTTTTATTTAAAAAAAAAGGGTGAACGAACACAGGATTTCACAAAAAGACATCGAGAAAGGTGGCTTTTGAACCTCTCACAAATTGAAGGGAGCCGAGTCGAAGCATGCTCAAGTTTGCAGTGATCACTTCATGAAAGGTTTGTATATCCCTCTCAGCTATGTCCTTAGTGCTTTCCAAGTACTTTTCTTGCTATGTGTCATTATTTTACGGTACTTTTTTTTAAAGTCACGAAGCGCTAAAGTCCCCAGCTGTTTCTTTCTTTACTCCTCACAAAGTCCATATGCATGAAGGTCGCGATAAAATTCTTATCCAGCTACAACGTTACAGTACAGCTACAGTCACAATGCGCCGTGATCACTTCTCCATCTTGTTTAACTAAGGCCAAGTTTACATTAGACCATATCTGTCTCGTTTTCTTCGCGGATGCACTGTCCGTTTACATTAAAACGCCGGGAAACAGGAATCCGCCAGGGTCCACGTATTCAATCCAGATCGTGTCTGGTCCGGTGCTGTGTAAACATTGAGAATACGCGGATACGCTGTGCTGAGCTCTAGCTGGCGTCGTCATTGGACAACGTCACTGTGACATCCACCTTCCTGATTCGCTGGCGTTGGTCATGTGACACGGCTGCTGAAAAACGGCGCGGACTTCCGCCTTGTATCACCTTTCATTAAAGAGTATAAAAGTATGAAAATACTGCAAATACTGATGCAAATACTGCCCATTGTGTAGTTATGATTGTCTTTAGGCTTGCCATCCTTCCACTTGCAAGTGGTAAGTGACGCGCATGCCCGACATGCACTGAGATCACACACACAGCGGCTCAGTCCCAAATCACTGCTCGTGCGCTCCACTCGCGCGCTCTGTGAACTGCGCAGGGCCGGAGTGCACACCCTCCAGAGGGCACTCGCTGTTCAGGGCGGAGTGATTTGGAGCGCAGGATGCCTGCGGAGCCGAGCGTATCCGTGTATTGGCGTTGCTGTGTGCACGCGAATCGTGTATTGGCGTTGCTGTGTGCACACTAATCGTTTTAAAAACGTTAATCTGATGATCCGCTGATACGGTCTAATGTAAACCCCACCTAAGATCCAGGTCTTTAAAGGGGTTTCTGATGATCTTTGTGAATGATTTACCTGAGAGATAAGAGCCAATACAAGTGAGAATCAAGCAAAAACATACTTACACGGGCAAAAACAATACAGGATTCATTCGGGAGCGACTTGATACTGAGGTCCTTTACCCAGCCACATACAAAAAAGTTGTAAGCCTCCATACTCTTCCATGCTTTCATCTGTTTTGCGGTGTAGAAGGATGTCTGCAACACCAGATAGTTCAAGATGTCGGGGAACTCGACTGAAGGGTAGTTTTCGAGATCGTATGACAAATCCTTCTTTCCCAGACTGTAGGGGCCAATTCCATTGCACATAGCAATCTTCTGAATATATCTAAAGTGAGCAGTGGCTTCTAGATTACAAGCATACTCTGGCAAGTTATCGCTAGTTGTTTGTACTACGGCAACCGTTTAGACCACCAGCTATTTCACTTCCAGTAAAACCGCTAAGAAAACTCACGTGACTGAAACCCAGCAATACCGCTTATCCATTGTGGGTTGCAGGGGAGCTGGAGCCAGAACCATTCCCAGCTGTCATCAGCCGAGAGGCAGGGTACACCCTGGACAGGTCAACAATCTCTCACTAGGCGAACACAGAGAGACAAGCAACCATTCACACTCACTTTTACACCTTTGGGCAGTTTAGAGTACCCAGTTGACCTAATCTACATGTCTGTGGACTGATGGAGGAAAACGGAGCACCCAGAAGAAATCCACACAGGTATGGAGATAACATGCAAACGCCACACAGAAAGACCTGAGTCAATCGGTAAGTTTGAAGCCAGAACCTGCTTGCTGTGAGGTGACAGCTGCCAAGAGGGAAAGACCCAATGTGATTCAAAAAGTGCGACTTCCTGCTGACAGACAAGACAAATATTTATATGGCATTAGATCTGATGTTACGCAAACCATGAGGAAGACTTTGTGAGCAGGACATTTGCTTAAAAATACAGATCCTTCCTTATTAAGGAAAACCCTGGTCAGGGAAAACCCGTCAGAATTCTTGTTACTCCATCTTGAAAATAGCCAAAAATGAGGAAAATTTGTTTTTTAACAGGGTGGTTTTTTTTTGCCAGCAATATACTTTGACTTTAAGACAGTTGTAGCACTCTCGTGTTAAGGAATGAGGAACTGGGAGATAGGCTTGACCCTTTACAGTATGTGTATGTATATTTTTTGTTGCTTTCACTTTTCAGTGATTTCACTTCTCATACGCATGAACGCACATATGTGACACAGCTCGCTCTCTCTGGATACCAGCTACTGAAAAACACAAAAGACACACATTAGTAGACAGCCAGTAATCAACCACAGGTGTAACTCATCACATGCTACTCACTGGTTCACCTGACTCCTCGCCGTTCACAGCCCATGCTCGACCATGTCCCCTGCCACAACAATATAAATATATTTTACCAAAATGACGTAGACATGATTTTATTTAGATTACTTTCTAACTTTGTCCTGCCTGCAGAGATCATGTTGTGTAAACCATACTGCACCAGTTAGTCTGTCTGAAGATGTCGAAACTTCGCTAGATCAGTGTGATTTTCTTCACACAGTCAGTAGCTGTGTTTACATTAACTTGCTTAATGCACAGTGTTTGAAATGTTGAAAAAAACAGTAATGGAAACGTGTATTCTTGGGGGGGGGTTAAGCATCAAATGAATTCCCTAAAGTGATATTTGAAATACTAGAAAGGCACACAGTAGAATAGAGTGCATATTTCGGCTATGCCACATATTATCAACATCAGAATCAAATCACTTAAACCTAGGATAATACTAAAGCTGGACACCAAATTTCATCCAAATCCATTCACTATATTTTGAGTTACATTGAGAACAGACCAAAAAAAAATCCTGAATCCGTGCATACACACACATTTATTTATATATATATATATATATATATATATATATATATATATATATATATATATAAATTTTTTTTTCTCTCTCTGGATTCATATCGAAATCTAATCAGTTGTTCCTTGGCGCATGGCTCACTTTCCCAACAAATTTCATCAAAATCCATTCACTAATTTTTGAGTTACGTTGGGAACACAAACAAACTGAGGCATGTTGGCAGAAATAATGAAGCAAAATTGAAATGGAATCACATTTTTCACATTTAACGTCATTGTCAAACCAGAGAAGAGCGCTTACACACTTTACAGGTGATTCGTTAACCTTTAAGACATTAATAACAAGAAATTTAGTAAGAACTGACTGAACGGATCAGCAGTTATTTCAGCTTTGATGTTGGGCAGATGTTGAATCAGTGGAACGAGGAGACCATGATGAGCCTCCTGTTGAAATGCCGTGAGTGACTTTTACCTCAGGTGATGAGAATGAGGTGGTTGTGGATGAGGCTGATAAGCAAAGCAAGAACTTTACTTCCTATTGGAAAATTAGAATTCTTTAAAATTAGTTTGTCTGTGAACATGTTATAAATGTAGAGGCCATCTTTCAGTGGAGTTGGAATGAAATCTTAAAATGCAATTATGACTTTCCTTATTCATTTTTTGGAGCAAACAGACTTGAACTTGTGATTGACTTATATACATACGTACATGCAAAAAGTACATATCGTAGAAAATGTCCAATTTTGACCGTGTAGCAAGTTGGGTTGGTTATTTATTTATTTGGCTTTGGTTTGGTTTGGGGTTTTTTTTGGTTAGTATTTGTGTCTGTTATGTATATGTGATGTGTGTAATTGTGTCCCATTTTAAAATTGAATTAGGGACAAGCTCTGAAACAAGGGCCCTACAACAGCAGATAATCAGATCAGGGCCTTCAGCCAGATCTGATTTAATCTAACAGAAAATGATTGATAGGATATTTGAAGGAGTTATTTATAGTCAAGTTCAGCCTTTCTGCCATAGGATTACCATGCTTTAGAAATCTCAAAAGAGACTACAGCAAAAGAAAGAAAGCAAAGGTCTAGTGAAGAAAAAAGTATGCTTTTTTCTGTTTTTGTTTTTTTAACAAAATCTCCAAAACACACCATCAAGACCAGCCTGTATCTGTATGGTTTCGACCTCTTAATAAAAAATTTTAAAAAGTCTAAAGTCCTTCCCGCGCCATGCAATCGGGTGCATTGGGTGGCGCTGATCTCCGTTTGCATAGCCCTTGGCCTCTCGCCTATACAGCTAGGGTTACAGCGGGGGGCTAGACCTCTGGTAACCGCGAGAGTTTGACTCCCCACTCCTATCTGTATTACAGTGTGCCTTGCCAGACAGCAGTAGGTTGTCTTTGGTATGACCCAACTGCAAGTAGAACTCGCAATCTCCCAATTGAGAGGTGGATACACTAACCACTAGGCCAACTCACAGTACAACTTCTTAATAGCATCCCTAATAAATATAGTGTACTTTTAACGATACTGTTTACTTGTCTAATGTTAGCCAAGTAAAACATCTCATCTCATTATCTCTAGCCGCTTTATCCTGTTCTACAGGGTCGCAGGCAAGCTGGAGCCTATCCCAGCTGACTACGGGCGAAAGGCGGGGTACACCCTGGACAAGTCGCCAGGTCATCACAGGGCTGACACATAGACACAGACAACCATTCACACCTACGGTCAATTTAGAGTCACCAGTTAACCTAACCTGCATGTCTTTGGACTGTGGGGGAAACCGGAGCACCTGGAGGAAACCCATGCGGACACGGGGAGAACATGCAAACTCCACACAGAAAGGCCCTCGCCGGCCACGGGGCTCAAACCCGGACCTTCTTGCTGTGAGGCGACAGCGCTAACCACTACACCACCGTGCCGCCCAAGTAAAACATGCATTGATGAATTTTTTCACGTTAAGAAACTCAAATCGGGGCGGCACAGTGATGTAGTGGTTAGCGCTGTCGCCTCACAGGAAGAAGGTCCGGGTTCGAGCCCCGTGGCCGGCGAGGGTCTTTCTGTGCGGAGTTTGCATGTTCTCCCCGTGTCCGCGTGGGTTTCCTCCAGGTGCTCCGGTTTCCCCCACAGTCCAAAGACATGCAGGTTAGGTTAACTGGTGACTCTAAATTGACTGTAGGTGTGAGTGTGAATGGTTGTCTGTGTCTATGCCCATGTTTACATTAGACCGTATCAGCGGATCATCAGATTAACGTTTTTAAAACGATTAGTGTGCACACAGCAACACCAATACACGATTTGCGTGCACACAGCAATACCAATACACGGATACGCTCGGCTCCGCAGGCATCCTGCGCTCCAAATCACTCCGCCCTGAACAGCGAGTGCCCTCTGGAGGGTGCGCACTCCGGCCTTGCGCAGCTCACAGAGCACGCGAGTGAAGTGAACAAGCTGTGATTCGGGACTGAGCCGCTGTGTGTGTGATCCCAGCGCATATCACTTACCACTTGCAAGTGGAAGGATGGCAAGCCTAAAGACAATCATAACTACACAATGGGCAGTATTTGCATCAGTATTTGCAGTATTTTCATACTTTTATACTCTTTAATGAAAGGTGATACAAGGCGGAAGTCCGCACCGTTTTTCAGCAGTCGCGTCACATGACCAACGCCAGCGAATCAGGAAGGTGGATGTCACAGTGACGTTGTCCAATGAGACGCCAGCTAGAGCTCAGCACAGCGTATCCGCGTATTCTGAATGTTTACACAGCACCGGAGCTGACACAATCTGGATTGAATACGTGGACGCTGGCGGATTCCCGTTTCCCGGAGTTTCCAGGCGGTTTAATGTAAACGGACAGTGCATCCGCGAAGAAAACGAGACAGATACGGTCTAATGTAAACGTAGCCTATGTGTCAGCCCTGTGATGATCTGGCGACTTGTCCAGGGTGTACCCTGCCTCTCGCCTGTAGTCAGCTGGGATAGGCTCCAGCTTGCCTGCAACCCTGTCGAACAGGATAAAGTGGCTAGAGATAATGAGAAGAAACTCAAATCATTCTCCATTTACCATGACTGAGAGCAAGGTTGCCATGTGAGACCAGTCAAGATCTTGAGATTAGGTAAGGGGGCAGGGCTTACAGGTAGTAGCAGTTGATCTTGGAGATTTCATAACAAGAAACAAAAATTTTGTACACTCAATTCCTTTAGTGTTAGTGTACATTTAGATATTTAGGGCCTGAACACTGGAGGTATGCACCCTCTGGTGTCCGCCAGAGGGCGCTGCACCGAGTTGCAAGGCCCTATTGTTTTCCTAAGGATTATTCTTATTATTTTCGTATTATTTTTCTTCTTTTTCTTCAAGACTTGGCCATTTTTGAGGTTGTTCCCATGAGCGAAAACTCATGAAATTTGTTCCACGCATCAGTCCTGGCCATCGCTACTCAGAGATGGAGGCTTGGCCCCGGGTGTGTCCGGGGGACTCCATAGCACCCCAAAACCAAGAAAATTATAATGTACATTGTATTAGCCATACTCAACAGGAAGTGTTATTTTTGGTTTTGTGCATATTGACATGTTACATTTTAACGTTCTAGGCAGTTTGTTGGATTCATGCCAGATTCGGTATACCTGAGGTGCTCAGGCCCTTCATTGCCACTTGCGGCTATGTTTAACCTTTGAAATGATATGTACTTTGTGTGCATTTAAAGGAGAACTGAAGGCAAATTTTTTTTATTATCAAAATTCTTTTTATCTCATTTTATTAAATATAGGAATGCATTTTTGATCGGGGCGGCACGGTGGTGTAGTGGTTAGCGCTGTCACCTCACAGCAAGAAGGTCCTGGGTTCGAGCCCCGGGGCCGGCGAGGGCCTTTCTGTGCGGAGTTTGCATGTTCTCCCCGTGTCCACGTGGGTTTCCTCCGGGTGCTCCGGTTTCCCCCACAGTCCAAAGACATGCAGGTTAGGTTAACTGGTGACTCTAAATTGACCGTAGGTGTGAATGTGAGTGTGAATGGTTGTCTGTGTCTATGTGTCAGCCCTGTGATGACCTGGCGACTTGTCCAGGGTGTACCCCGCCTTTCGCCCGTAGTCAGCTGGGATAGGCTCCAGCTTGCCTGCGACCCTGTAGAAGGATAAAGCGGCTAGAGATAATGAGATGAGATGAGATTTTTGATCGCTATTTTGTCACTGCTATAGCAAGTTATGAGTGTTTGAAATATACTATGTAATATATCAGTCCATATGTCAAAGCAATGGCCGTAAACAAGATTCGTTGAGACCTGTGCGAGACATCGTAGGACGGAAGTAAAACGTACAGCAGAAATCAAAGTGGCCAACATCTGCCAACGTTGTCAAAAGACGCGCACGCCGTCTTTCGAATGCTGATGTTATCAAGCCAGAAGTTTTGTTTGTTTTGATAACAATCAGGAAAGTTTGAAAAAAGTAGGCAGTAATTGTCATTTAAACTCGTTTTTGTGCAATATTTCCTTTAGAAAACAGTTTTCAAAATGGCGGCACTGAGACCTGGCTGACACTTCACGTTTCGAAGTCTCGCACAAGTCTCGTGAAGATCGTGTGGATAAGCGATGCCTGCCGTGGACCAAACAAACTAAATTCAACATGGCTAAAAACTGAATAGGCTGATAAGTATAATATTTAATAGCAATTAGTTGCTAATACGAGTCACGATATAAGGTTGCTAAAATCGAAAATGTAATTGAATAACACGTTTAATTAAGAAATAAAGCAAGTTTAAAAATGATTTCAGTTCTCCTTTAATGTGGAAGGCAGGAAAGACAAGGAATTCTCAGAAGATATTCTTTTAGTGAAGTTGTTTCAAAAGAACTGCCACATATTGTATTAAATGTGTCTAAGTACCAGCTCTACAGTTGCAATCAGAAATATTCAACCCCCCAAAGATTTTAAGGATTTATCAATTAAAGTTTTTTCAAAGAGCAAGATTCTGTTTTGGACAACTGAGTTGAGTGATGCATAAAATCAACACAGGAAATGCATGATGTAGTATTTGTGTGTAACAGTATATTTTAAGATAGCCATGTCACAATTATTCAACCTGTATATAATAGTGTTGTTTTTAAAGCTTTCTGACAGTTTTTATGGCCTAAAGTGAAGTTGAAACATAATTAAGCCTTTGGGAACTCTGTAATAATCCTTTCATTTGCTTCATCTGTGATGCATATATAAACCCCACCCATGAAAGTATTCAAGGTCATTTGCAATCATGAGAAAAACAAAGGAGCTTCCACAAAAGCTGAGAGAGGAGATTATTTCATCACACCTAAAGGGCCTTGGGTATAAGAAGATTTCCAAAAAAATTTAACATTCCAAGAGACACCATTGGGAGCATTATAAGGAAGTTTAAAACTTATGGAACAGCTGCAAACCTGCCTGGCCCATGAAAGAAAGCCCAAAATTTCATCAAGGGCCCTTAGCCACTTAGGACAACTAAAAAAAAAAAACCCATGTGAGTGCAAGACACCTATAGGATGACATGATGAAGGCTGGTACAAGTGCTTCAGTGGCAACTATAAGATGTGCATTGAATAAACATGGCTGGACTCCAAGACGCACTCCACTCTTGACCACAAGGAACATCAAAAGTCGACTAGAATATCTCATCTCATCTCATTATCTCTAGCCGCTTTATCCTGTTCTACAGGGTCGCAGGCAAGCTGGAGCCTATCCCAGCTGACTACGGGCGAAAGGCGGGGTACACCCTGGACAAGTCGCCAGGTCATCACAGGGCTGACACATAGACACAGACAACCATTCACACTCACATTCACACCTACGGTCAATTTAGAGTCACCAGTTAACCTAACCTGCATGTCTTTGGACTGTGGGGGAAACCGGAGCACCCGGAGGAAACCCACGCAGACACGGGGAGAACATGCAAACTCCGCACAGAAAGGCCCTCGCCGGCCACGGGGCTCGAACCCGGACCTTCTTGCTGTGAGGCGACAGCGCTAACCACTACACCACCGTGCCGCCCCCGACTAGAATATGCCAGGAGAAATTTGGATAAGACAGTTTTATGTACTGATGAAACCAGTATGTCTGGCATGCGAAAGGCCAGGCTTATGACCAGAAGAATACCATCCCCACAGTCAAGCATGGAAATGGGTCATTGATGATGTGGGGCTGTTTTTCTGCGGCAGGAACTGGCAATCTTGCTTATGTGCCTGGCATCATGGATTCCCAGAAATACCAGACCATTTTAAAGAGGAACGTGATGCCTTCTGTTGACAGATTAAACCTTGGTGATCAATGGACTTTCCAGCAAGACAATGATCCCAAGCACACCTCCAAGTCAACCAAAGTTTGGTTGAGAAAAAGATCCTGGAACGTCTTGGAGTGGCCTTCTCAGTCACCAGATTTAAATCCGATTTGAAAATCTTTGGTGGGATTTAAAGAAGGCAGTTGCAGCATGGAAGCCATCAAACAGTCACTGAGCTTTTGCACGTGAAGAATGGGCAAAGGTTCCAACCGAGAGATGTAAGAGGCTTGTCAGCACTTACCGAAAACGTTTGTTAGAAATTATAAAAGCTAAAGGATGCTCCACAAAGTACTGAAGCTGGGGATTGGATAATAGTGCATGTGTTAAAAGATTTACGTTTTCATTTGAACTTCAAAGTTAAATCAACTTCTGTTGTCAAAATAACTCAAATATGTATCAATAAATATTTATTTGTTGTTTAATGAGGTTTTTTGTCATTTATTGTCATTATCTTTCAACCACATCACTATAATGTCTTTTGAGGTGAGGGGGTTGAATATTTCTGATTGCAAGTAAGTGTGTGTGTGTCAGAATAACTCTGTCTCAAAATGAAGCCATTTGAATGAGTAACTATGAGCCAGTGTATGAATATGCGGTGATTTATGTGTGTATGCATGAGGAATATAAATATTCATTCTCCCTCCTAGCAGTGATTGGAAGGGAGAGTGGAGTATTGGACTCCCAGAATGCCAATGAGTCTCTCCATTCTTGTTTTCCTGCAGTATAAAGTCCAAGACTGACATTTTTTTTATATCTCTCCCATCTGCTCTTGTCTTGGCTAAGCTAACGTCCACAGTCCCGACTCATGGAGTGTTATCTTGGAGGGACTTTTGGTCATTATGGTGAGTGCGTTGCATACCAAATGCAGGTGTTCTGAGACTAGTGCACCTCATCTGAATAAGGATGATTTGATGTCGGAGCTTTGGAAATGGACTAGTTTATCTTGAGTATCTATTCAAGCATCTAACATCTGGCTCGGTGCTTCAGACCAATTTTGAGCGAAGATGGAGTGGTTCCTAGGTTCTACCCCCAAACAGCTTAACAGTTTAGAAGTGCACCCAAGGCTTGGATATGGTTTAGAGTTCCAGCTGTTCAATTAATGATCAGGTTTTGCCAAGAACGCAGGTGGTCATATTTTCAGTAGGAAATTGATGACTCAAAAAAAAAAGACTCCTCATTGTTGCTTTGAAATAATCGCTTAAAAATTTGAAAGCTGACCTGGTATACTTGGGCATTAGGCATTCTCCTTGGAACACATTAAGGTTTTTGCAGCAGCACTTTTCACAAGACATATTGGCAAGCATTATTGATATGGGATACACCCTTTGCCATCTCAGGATGGTATTATGGGAAATAGCTATAGCTAAGTTGGCAGAAAAACTAACTAATGTCTAAAACATTCTTTGGAAGTGCAGACCATATGCTCTGACTGTAATGGAGGATGTTTTTGTGTTGGAATTATTGAACAGTGGTTCACAAACTGAAAGAGATTTGGAAGCGTCAGTACCAATACTGGTGTCAGGTATCCGTGACATCACTATTTGATGTAAGCCTAGTGTATGCTATTGGACTAATGAACAGATGATGCAAAATGGCGACTTGCATATTACAGCATCATCTTTCAATACAAGTAACCTGATAAAACATCTTACAATTCACACAAAGGTATTCATGAGCATTAGCAGAAAATCTGGGAGCACTTCAGTTAGGTGAGCAATGAGACCTGGGTGCTTCTGTTCGCATCGCTCAACAAGGTCTACGCTTTGCTCACAAGTCAAGGTGTAGGTCATGGTACCTTGCTGTCAGTTTTATTGATGGTACTCACTGGTACTGATCTGCACACCAGAGCAATATACAATGTACCCAGAGCAGCCTGGGGAGCAGTTGGGGGTTAGGTGCTTTGCTCAAGGGCACTTCAGCCATTCCTGCTAGTGCAGGGAATCAAACTGGTAACCATTTGGTCCCAAAGTTGCTTCTGTAACCATTAGGCCATGGCCTTCCCAAGTTACTCATTTCAATATCGGCATCAGTGAGTACCAAAAACATGTAGCTAGGATGGAGGTGGACCTTCTAGCCAATCAGTACTATGAGTAATCACTCCTTTTCTCCTCACAGATTCAGTAAGTACCAAAGTTTAACAAATACTGGAATGGACCTTTAAGGACTACACTTGAAATTTCTTCATGGAAGGGAGATTTCTGTTTGTGACACCAATACTAAAATAATAATAATAAGAAACCTTTATTTGTCACATGCACACTTCAAACACAGTGAAATTCATCCTCTGCATTTAACCCATCTGAAGCAGTGAACACACGTGCGCACACACCCAGAGCAGTGGGCAGCCACACACAGCGCCGGGGAGCAGTCAGGGGTCAGGTACCTTGCGCAAGGGCACCTCAGCCCAAGGCCGCCCCACGTCAACCTAACGGCATGTCTTTGGACTGTGGGGGAAACCGGAGCACCCGGAGGAAACCCACACAGACACGGGGAGAACATGCAAACTCCACACAGAAAGGCCCTCGCCGGCCGCTGGGTTTGAACCTGGAACCTTCTTGCTGTGAGGTGGCCATGCTAACCACTACACCACCATGCCGCTGGTGGTCAGTTCAACAACTTTACTTTTCTGCCAAGCTCAGCACCAAACCCTGCACTTTCTTTTGATGCTACAATCAATTTTCCTCCGAGGTTTTTTCATTCTCTTTTCCTGGTTGTCAGTATCTGAGAATCGTTTGCCGTGCATGCCGTTCCTTCTTAAGACTATGCCAAACTCACTCTCTGGAAACCATGTTTCAGGCCACTGAGCTAAGCTTTGTTGTTATCTGCATAAACTCTAGTTGTGCATGTGAGATTGCTGGTTAAAGCAATAGTCTGTGACTTTTTGAGGCTGGCTGCTTTTCTTCTGAATCGAGCTAAACTAGCACTGCACTCTGTTCACGTTTATACACAGTGTCTCCATGTACATGTTGTCCAAGCTGGGTAATATGATTCTCCGAACAGAAAGCTAATGATTGTAATGTAAGTGCTTCTATGCTTGTGCAATTACTCTGAGCTCATTACATCAAATTACTCTCCTGTTTCACCCTGATGATAATTTGAGCGAGAACAAACAACTCTTTTTAATAAAAGGAGCTACATGCAAGATCACTGAATTTGTACATGGGGTGAGATGATGCTTTTTTTTGTGTGTATGTTGCAAAAGGACAACAGTTTCTACTGTTTATTGTGGTGGTAGTGGTGGTTGTTGCTGTGGTTGTTCATGTTGAGCTTGAAACGAAATGGAGAATGAACTACTGGCTGTGAACCTGTGGTTGAAAACGATTTACATATACTCACTCGTACAGCTCACTCATAAGGTCACATTTATATAAATATATAAATGGCCATTAAAAAAAACCATGATGTTGGGTAAGGCCTGGCATACAGCACTCTTCTTTATCCCAAAGGCGTTCATTGGGGTTGAGGTCAAGGCTTTGCGCAAGCCATACAAGTTCTTCCAAACAAACTTTTTTGGAGACCAGGTTTGTGTCTCTTGGCTCCAGTGAAGGAAATTCTTAATGCTACAGCATACAGAGGCATCCTAGACAATTGTGTGCTTCCACTTTTTGTGGGAAAAGTTTGAGAAAGGCCCACATCCAGGTTAAGGTGAAGATCAGGTGTTCACATGCTTTTGCCCATGTAGTGTAGAAGAAGTCTCATCTCATTATCTCTAGCCGCTTTATCCTGTTCTACAGGGTCGCAGGCAAGCTGGAGCCTATCCCAGCTGACTACGGGCGAAAGGCGGGATACACCCTGGACAAGTCGCCAGGTCATCACAGGGCTGACACATAGACACAGACAACCATTCACACTCACATTCACACCTACGGTCAATTTAGAGTCACCAGTTAACCTAACCTGCATGTCTTTGGACTGTGGGGGAAACCGGAGCACCCGGAGGAAACCCACGCGGACACGGGGAGAACATGCAAACTCCGCACAGAAAGGCCCTCGCCGGCCACAGGGCTCGAACCCGGACCTTCTTGCTGTGAGGCGACAGCGCTAACCACTACACCACCATGCCGCCCTGTAGAAGAAGTAATAAAATGAATTAATACAAACTAAGGAAATGATTCTTTCTACCCATATCTTTATCCTCTTTTAATAAAGTTTCTAATGTACCACTTTTTTTTCATCTTCAAATCCTGTGTAAAAAAGATACGATTCTGCAAGCACTTTTAATTTCCTCTCTATATGTTTAACGCTGTTTGTTGTGCTACATGAAGAGTTTTGTGAGCATTTCCACAAACAGTACTTGTGTGTTCCTGATAACGAGCATATCGTCCTCCATCCCATGTATGTTAATTAATCCACCGAGTAAAATTGTTCTGATGTTACCCAGATCACGCCCTGGCTGACATGTTTAGCAAATCGGGTGACAGGATTATAATGCTATGGTTATAGAATTGAGTTTGGTCACATCAGCACAAAGTGCATCAAGTGCAAACTTATTACATGCTGGTATTGAACCACCAAACAACGACACATAAAACAAGAATGGGACCCAGTAGAGTGCATATCTCCACCAAGCCACATATTATCAACATCAAACTTGAATTGCTTGAACCTAGGATAATACTAAAGCTGTACACCAAATTTCGTCCAAATCCGTTCACTACTTTTTGAGTTACATTGGGAAAAGACAAAAAAAATCTTGCATCTGCATACATATCTAGAACCTGGATCCACATACATATCCAGATTTGCATCAAAATCTAATCAGTTATTCCTTGGCCCATGGTCCATCTTTCTTCCAACTTTCTTCAAACCCCATGTACTACTTTTTGAGTAATGTTGGGAACAGGCAGGCAAACAAACGGAGGTCAAAACATAACCTCCTCCAACAAAGTTGGTGGAGGTAATAACTAATAACTTGAGCTACTGATTTATTCACACTTGCAGCCAATTCAAAATATGAACTACTTCAAATATAAGCATTGCATAAAGAAAACATCAGAGTCTCAAACCAGCGACTGTAAAAATGGATTGCGTGGCTCCATGTCCTTCCATTCTATAGAAATGAAGCCGGTGGCACGGTGGTGTAGTGGTTAGCGCTGTTGCCTCACAGCAAGAAGGTCCTGGGTTCGAGCCCCGGGGCCGGCGAGGGCCTTTCTGTGTGGAGTTTGCATGTTCTCCCCGTGTCCGTGTGGGTTTCCTCCGGGTGCTCCGGTTTCCCCCACAGTCCAAAGACATGCAGGTTAGGTTAACTGGTGACTCTAAATTGACCGTAGGTGTGAATGTGAGTGTGAATGGTTGTCTGTGTCTATGTGTCAGCCCTGTGATGACCTGGCGACTTGTCCAGGGTGTACCCCGCCTTTCGCCCGTAGTCAGCTGGGATAGGCTCCAGCTTGCCTGTGACCATGTAGAAGGATAAAGCGGCTAGAGATAATGAGATGAGATGAGAAATGAAGCCAAAATTTGGAGCCATGGGCTACATCCACATTAATAAGTTTTAGTTTTAACTCCATATCAGAAACAATCTCCGTCTGTACGAACATGCCTGAAAACGTATATCATATGACCATTCACGTACGCTAGACCCCGAAGCCGTTTGTTTTCAGGATAATGGCTGGCTGATGAAATTATTGGCTGGCTAGCTGACTCAGCCAAAACCTTAATGGCTGCTGCAGCCACCAAAATGTTTATGGCTACAAATGGCTGATACTGGACGTCACTATGTGGCATATATCCGGGCAAACGGATCAAACAAATGGGAGGAATAAATAGCAAATTACCACAGGTCCCCTGGTCTCTTACTTCATTGTAAATATAAATCTAGCAAGATTGTAGTTCAATGCTAATAATAAGCTAATCTGGATTGTTCGAGGAAGGCATCTAGCTATCTACTCTCACTAGCAATGACCAGTGAAGGACTGGCAGCTATCTTACTATGATGAAAGTAGAGTGGTGGAGTACTTTTTTTTTTTATCAATCTCGAAGTATGTGAAACAAACAAACAAACAAAAAATACCTTTACACTTTCCCTCAGCAGCGGCAAAGAATGCAGCCATCTCGTCGATATCGGAGTCGATTGATGCTCTGGGTGGGTTCCCGGGTTCCCCAGTGTATCATGGTAACGGTGTGAGGGGCGGGAAGCCAGACAGGTAGTCACAACGGCAAGCTTGTGGTGGCTCTCTGTGCTGTGATATCAGTTCTAAATCTCTACAGTGTATGCCTATACGTCTCTATTGTGTTACTACTAGTGTGTACAGTTGATCATGTTTGTGTCACTTTTCTTGTAGCTCATGATGTGGATAAACCCATTATTTGATGTACACAATTCTTAGTGGCTCAGCCAAATTTTATTAGATAGCGGCTCAAATTGGCTTACAAAATTATTGGCTGGCGGCGGCTCAAATTCTAAATGGCGGTTTTAGCGGCGCCTGGCGGCGGCTTCGGGGTCTAAAGTACGCTGTGCATGCTCGTTCCAGTATAACCAGCAAGCTAATGTCACTTGTTTTCTTTTGGAAAAGGGTCACGTGATAGGAGCATGATGAATCCAGGAAGGATAAGTCATGATTCATAAGACCCAATCAAGAAGTGAACGTGTGTGTCCACATCATTTCCAAACATCTTCGTTTTCACCTGTCTATACTGAAACGCTACCCTGGAGTTTTCAAACTGAAACGGGGCCAGGAGTATTTCCAAAAGTCTCCATTTTTTGGAGCTTGAAACTCCGGAGTAGTGTGGATGTTGGGAGTAAACGTAGCAAAAGTAATGCATTTTCAAACGAAAAGATATTAATGTGGATATAGCCAGAGTTTGCTCAGTAGGGATAAGAGTCAAAGTCAAGGATACATAGTTATTTGGTTGGCCCAGTACCAAGGTCCAGCAAGTCACCAAGGCTGTCAGTCACTTCATTCCAAAGTATATCCATGGTTTCTTACGATATAGTAGAATAATGTTTTTCAAATAAATTCTGTGGGGAAAATTAAAAAATGTGCAGGTATCCACATAGGGAAAACTAGCTGGTCGTATTAGATGCTGTAGATGGAAAGACATTTTAGATGATAAAACTGAGTTGGAAAATAGGCTATTTTGTCATTCAAACACGAGGATGGACGTTGCTGCATGTTATACTGCAGCCAGCCAGCAGGGGCGCTAGACCTGTAGTTACTTTCCTTTTTAGAGATGTTACACTGTCCATTCTAATAAAATAGATTCGCAGATGTACATACTATTAAGAAACATTCGTCTCCTAGCTTTCAACAGAATAATAATCTGCAGTGTTTATTTTTATTTTGTATTATTATAGCAGGGCGGCACGGTGGTGTAGTGGTTAGCGCTGTCGCCTCACAGCAAGAAGGTCCTGGGTTCGAGCCCCGTGGCCGGCGAGGGCCTTTCTGTGCGGAGTTTGCATGTTCTCCCCGTGTCCACGTGGGTTTCCTCCGGGTGCTCCGGTTTCCCCCACAGTCCAAAGACATGCAGGTTAGGTTAACTGGTGACTCTAAATTGACCGTAGGTGTGAATGTGAGTGTGAATGGTTGTCTGTGTCTATGTGTCAGCCCTGTGATGACCTGGCTACTTGTCCAGGGTGTACCCCGCCTTTCGCCCGTGGTCAGCTGGGATAGGCTCCAGCTTGTCTGCGACCCTGTAGAACAGGATAAAGCGGCTAGAGATAATGAGATGAGATTATTATAGCAACACAAAGGCTGTACAATATAACAAACCAAACCAAAGGCAATAGTGCATAGGCAGTGAATACAAGATGTGTAATGAACCAAGGGAAGAAGTAGATTTTTAAAGTGCAAATTAAATACTTAAGTGATTTATACAGCATCAGTGATTTTTTTTTTTTTTTTTTAGTATGTACGCCATACCAGTCAAAAGTTTATATGCCCCTACTCATTTATAGGTGTTTCTGTATTACCATTTTCTACACTGCAGAATAATGCTGAAGATAACAAAAATCTGAAACAATGTATGGAACACACATGGAACTATGTGACATACAAAGTGTTTTATTTATATATATATATATATATATATATATATATATATATATATATATATATATTTTTTTTTTTTTTTTTAATTCTTCAAACTGGGCAGCACGGTGGTGTAGTGGTTAGCACTGTGTTGCCTCACAGCAAGAAGATTCTGGGTTTGAGCCCAGTGGCTGGCTGGCAAGGGCCTTTCTATGTGGAGTTTGCATGTTCTCCCTGTGTCTGCGTGGGTTTCCTCTGGGTGCTCCGGTTTCTCCCACAGTCCAAAGACATGCAGGTTAGGTTAACTGGTGGCTCTAAATTGACCGTAGGTGTGAATGTGAGCGTGAGTGGTTATTTGTCTCTGTCAGCCCTGCGATGATCTGGCGACTTGTCTAGGGTGTACCCCGCCTCTCACCCATAGTTAACTGATCCCAGTTAACAGGCTCCAGCTTGCCCGCGACCCTGCACAGGATAAGCAGTTACAGATAATGGATGGATGGATGGATGGATGGATTCTTCAAACTAGCCACTGTTTAGTCCCCCCTCCCCAGGCTACAGGAATGACAGACCATGTAAGAAATAAGGGGATATAAAAATTAGAACAACAGAGATAATAGAAATAAGAGTAATGACAAAAAAGGCAAAAAGCAGGAAAGATTTTAAGACTTTACTTTTTAGTCCATGCTAATAAAACAGATTCACAAATGGACAAACTATTAAGAAACATTTGTCTTGTACCTTTCAATAGAATAATAATCTGTGAAGCAGGCAGAGGCGAATGCGATGCTTTAGTTCATTTTTAATAGAGGTCCAAGTTCAAACCATTAGAGGACACACGTTTTCTCCGTATCAGCACTGCTCCATTTTTCTCTCATTTCTCATTCCATCCTACTGATTTTTAATTGTCCTCTCTGGCTGTTTTGAGTTGTCTGGGGTATTTCTCAGATTTGCTTTGTGCTCCGGTTTAGGATTTATAGAGTCAGCATTGCTACACAGGTGCTGATGCATGTGTTTCCAGTGCTTTTCTCTTGCTTTTTTTTCCCCATTCTTCGACACCGCTGTGGATTCTTCTAATAAAGCAAGGTTTCTCTACAGCATGCGAATGTTCTTATATTCCAGATGTGATGTGCGATTAGTTTAACCTCTTTTGCTGCTTTGCAAAATTTCTGTATCTTATTATCCAGTAACTACTTGCAAAATGTGTTAAGTGGCGGTGTGGTTCACTGGAATTTGAGGTTCCATCCATCCATTATCTGTAGCCGCTTATCCTGTTCTACAGGGTCGCAGGCAAGCTGGAACCTATCCCAGCTGACTATGGGTGAGAGGTGGGGTACACCCTGGACAAGTCACCAGGTTATCGCAGGGCTGACACACAGACAAACAACCATTCACACTCTCATTCACACCTACGGTCAATTTAGAGTCACCAATTAGCCTAACCTGCATGTCTTTTGACTGTGGGGGAAACCGGAGCACCCGGAGGAAACCCACGCAGACACAGGGAGAACATGCAAACTCCGTACAGAAAGGCCCTCGCCGGCCGCTAGGCTTGAACCCAGGACCTTCTTGCTGTGAGACGACAGTGCTAACCACTACACCACCGTGCCACCCTGGAATTTGAGGTTATTCATGCTAATGTTTTTCCTAATACTGTTTTAAGCAATACAAATTGTACGATATGTTCTGTAAAATAAATAAAACAGGACTCCTCCCTCTGGTCGTTGTGTGCCATATTGAGTGGCTGCCTGATGACATGCTGTCCACTCACTTGACCCTCATTACAGTATTATTAGACTGTGTTATTAAATTCATCCCTCGTGTCTCTGTCCCTGTCTACACTCTGAAATTAATCAGGCTTCAGTCCAGCTTGTGTGAAATGTGTGTGGGCTTGTTTAATCTAATTGTAGCACATCCAACATTCACTATTTGTGTTTTTTTTTTTTTTGATAGGATCTCTTTTGTTCACACTAATTTAGAATAATTACCGGAAGGGCTTTAACTACAACACCGTGACATAGGAAATTGATTCCCAAGCTATCTTGATCTAATCACAGCAATGTGTTGTTTATTTATTTATTTATTTATTTATTTATATTATAAATGTGAGAAGGTTTTTGAGTGAATATGGAACTTGCACTATGCTTCAGTTTGGGTACTTTTGGAACCTGATTCGCACATCTCTGAAAATTAACCACATAAAAACCCCTTATACAGTACCTAAATCACACTGATCTAATATCCAGTGGCATTTTGTCTCTGTATCTATAATCCCATGTCTTCTCTCTGTTCAAAATGGAAGAATTTTTTTCCTGACTTGCCCAAGCCTCTTAAATCCAGTATCTTATTTACCTCACTTTCACACTGCTCATTATAAAAGGCTCCTCAGGTGTTAAAATAATGAAAATTTTTTCGTAACTTTGCTTCAGGGCTTCCATACCTTTTCATATTTTAATAGGAAAACTGTATAGTTGCTAATTAAACAGTCATTAATTCAACATCTCATTATTTTAACTTATTTCGAGATGATTTCCTGTTCGGGGTGGCACGGTGGTGTAGTGGTTAGCGCTGTCGCCTCACAGCAAGAAGGTCCGGGTTCGAGCCCCGTGGCCGGCGAGGGCCTTTCTGTACGGAGTTTGCATGTTCTCCCTGTGTCCGCGTGGGTTTCCTCCGGGTGCTCCGGTTTCCCCCAAAGACATGCAGGTTAGGCTAACTGGTGACTCTAAATTGACCGTAGGTGTGAATGTGAGTGTGAATGGTTGTCTGTGTCTATGTGTCAGCCCTGTGATGACCTGGCGACTTGTCCAGGGTGTACCCCGCCTTTCGCCCGTAGTCAGCTGGGATAGGCTCCAGCTTGCCTGCAACCCTGTAGAACAGGATAAAGCGGCTAAAGATAATGAGATGAGATGAGGTGCTCTTCACAGGGGCTAAATTGCTCCCCGCATCTCTTCAGTGACGTAGACTCAGCCCTAGCAGAAGTCTCTGTCGAGGAGCGCTGATTGCGAGGTCTTGTACAATCAAAACTCTCTGGCGAGTGGGGGAGGGGATTCCCTGCTGAGGCTGCGCGCAGTATGTTGGTGTGAGCATGTAGCCTATGGGAAATTAGTGTGTTGGATTAGCACGAGTCCCATGTTTTGGAAAATCGAAAATGTTGTCTTAGGCCCCTCTAGGGTGTCACCAATCCATGTGCAAAGTATATAATATGTGTGTCCAGCCATGTCGATTTGCATAGGGGAACAGAAAGAGAGACTGACAGCCTTCCTTTAGTAGTATAGAGATAAATTAGTCTTACTGATTAGATTGTGGGGTGTCAAATATCAAGTCGAAATAACAAGATTAAAAAATAAGGACATATTAACTCGAATATATTTGAGTTAATTTAGAATAATGACATTTTGAGAAGTTAAAACAGCAAGATCTTAATTCAAAATAACTACTTAGTATCTACAAATAAGGGTTTTATTTCATTTACCCTCTTGTCTGATTAGTGAATTGGCAACATTTAAGATGATTGGATAATCTCTGCTTTAAGTTTAAAAATGTGTCTCATCAGCTCAAAGTCTGAGGCAGTAGGGCTCAAGTCCAATCCATTTTCTGTATTGACATGGACTTCTCTTAAATATATCAGCATTTGTACTTGGACTTGTCTCAGTCTTGGGCACTGGTCTCGCCAAATGTGGTCTTGGTCTTGACTATGAGTTTGTTAAAAAAAAATTTTTGGTGTTGATTGTCTTTTCATTTTTCATGCACAAAGTTGAACTAATTGTTGGGGCAGTGCATAAATGAAGCCAACTAGCTGAAGTTAAAGCTTGGCCTCGAAAAGGATTTGATGGTTTTCAGTCTCAATCTTGAGTTCTTGCTTTCATTAAGACTTGGCATTGACTTGATCTTTGCTAGTCCTCATTTTTGATGGTCTTGACTACAGCTCTGTCAAAAGTGGCAACAATGTGAAACAAAACAATCACTTCAAATCAATGTCTTTTATTTATAGCCATCACCGATGATTGGGCAGCACGGTGGTGTAGTGGTTAGCACGGTCACCTCACAGCAAGAAGGGCAGACCAGTGGCTGATGGGGGACGGCCTTTCTGTGTGGTGTTCGCAAATCCAATGTCTGCGTGGGTTTCCTCCGGGTGCGCCGGTTTCCCCCACAGTCCAAAGACATGCAGTTAGGTTAACTGGCTACTCTAAATTGCCTATAGGTGTGAGCAGGGTGCGATTTGTCAAAAAACCAGAAGGGGGGATGGTTTTTTTTTTAATCATGAAACGTCACAAAATTAAGGTAACAATAGGCTAACAGCTCAATAACATCCGATGATATCAAATGAATAACACTAAATGAAAACGAACACTAAACCAGAGATAGTAAATTCATCTTCCTATCTCTCTGACTAAATACACGAACACTAACACACAACAAAGTTCGCATTGCTTGTCGCGTTGCTGTGATGTTTCTCTCCCTCCAGATTAAATGGACAGTGACTCGAAAATCACTGAAATACATGAATACTAAATGAACAGTTTGCTCTGATGGCGCAGTTCATGTGGCCTTTTCTGCTTTCCCGTCGGTGCGCTATCCGCCGCGTTTCGCCCTTCTTTAATCCACATTTCTGCGAATTTCTCAGCAGGGAAGGAACGCACGTCTGGCCCATTGACAGCGAGGAAAAGAAGGCTGTTCAGTGTGGATACACATTCATTCTGTTGCGCTCAGCAGTAAGGATGTGATTCATGGCGCTAAATCCATGTTCACATTCTGATTATCTACAATGTATCTATTTGCTGGGGACGTTCGTAGGGTTGCCAACTTTCTCATATCCAAATGAGGGACACTTTGTTCCGGGTGCGGACAAGTACCGGTACAGGCCCTGTACACGCACCCCAGTGCCCCAAAATAGTTACAGTACCGAATCGCCTTTAGGTGAGTGTTTCAAATGTAGACCACTACAAATTCATTTCTAAAATAGAGCTTTTAAAAATTAATAGACCAATTAATGGATATTTTTAAGTAACTTAATGCAAAATAACAAACAATTCTAATATTATTGTCTCATTTTTCTCTTTTAAACTTTGGCCAAATAATTCATCAGGCCATATTTATGAAGGCAATGTCATAAACTGAAAATGATTTGCTGTAGCTGTAAAACCCTGATATTTGCTTAACTGTCCATTTGAAAACACCTTCTGCAATGCTTCATAGCAGAAGAAGAAGAGAGAAAGACATCACAAAGGCAGGAGTGAGGCAGAAAAGCTCCCCTTCTATAGGCTGAGGTCTATCCTGTTTCAGAAGGTTTTTTTTTTAAGCTATCTGCTATCCTTATCGAACAGTTAGGCTGTATCCACTGGCTGCACCATCTGCTCTAGTTTAATTTGATGCCTATTTTGTCAGTATACAGTAGCTTAAAAATTCAGGATATGGCAACAGTGAATGGTTTTAAATCGCAGATGACCGCGACTCGCTGTAATAGCGCTTCTCACGGCAATTACGCGATTTACACCACAGCATTGGAGTGAGGGGCAGGATCTGTCCCTGACGGGACAAATTAAAATTACCCAAAAAACAGGATGTCCCGCCCAATACGGGATGGTTGGCAACCCTAGACGTTCGTGAACATCAAAGCTGCCACTTCGGGTCATTTTGAAAGTGAGTGCAATGTAGACCATAGAAAACTGTGTCACAACATGCCTGTCATGTCAACTTTTTTTTTTGGTTTGTTTGTTTTATTGACGGGGTTGTCCCCGAGGATTTTTTTTCAGCAGAGATAAAAACCAGAGGGGGGGATGATCCCCACCATCCCCCCCAGCAAATCGCACCCAGGGTGTGAGTGTGCAGAAGGGAACTGGCTACCCTACTGCTGTAATTCTGGCCAAGTCAACCAAACATGGTTCGGCAGTGATGATGACAACGACAAAAAGGTAATGTTAGTCACTTTTCCAGACCTTTCTGGTTAAGCAATGAAATTTACGTAGCTGGACAAATTTTGTAGTTCACAAATTTTTGTTTGATGTTAGTTGAATTAATGTAATGTGGCAGATAAAACAGTTGCTTGTGGTTGAGTGATACTCTTTCAACCAGCAGATGTAGTCCAGTTTCTCTCTCTCTCTCTCTCTCTCTCTGGTCATCCTCATGTTTGAGAGTTGGTGATCCTAGGAGATGCACACGCACTCCCCCAACCCTGCCTGTCCCATACCAAGGCAGAGCACACAGCACTGGTCAGGCCCATCCAGTCTTGAATGTCATCCATCCATCTCCTCCTAAGCCGACCTCTTGATCCTAGTCCCCTCCACTTGGCCCTCCAGGATAGTGCATGTTAGACCTCCAGCTCTAGTTATGTGGCCAAAATAGGCTGTGTGTGCTTCCATAGAATTCACTTGGGTGTTTAAAATCCACCAGAGGGACCCAAACCCTCATCTGGCTTCACACCACCAGCTTGGTGGGTTTTTCTCGAGGTTGTCTCCCCGAGATCTGCCAGGTTCTGCCAAACCAGGGGTGGCGCGTGGAGCCACACTGGATGGTCATCGTCATGTGCTAGGCTAGGTGGTGGGGCCTCTTTGAAGCTAGAAACGTCTTCAACTCAAGAAGGAATGCAGGCCCTGTTTGCGCTTCACATGACGCTGGATATGGGGAGACCAGACCAGTCTGGGACGCCAAGTTGTTATAAGGCCGACCAGTAAAAGTACTACTCCTCCAGTGATCCTTACCCCTTAGTCCAGTTTAGTCTGAATTAATTCTAGAACAGCACATGGGTAACTAGAAGGACACTCGGTAGAATCCATACCTACACCAAGCCACATATCAACATCAACATCAAATTACTTGAACCTAGGATAATACTAACGCTGTCCACCAAATTTCATCCAAATCCGTTCAGTACATTTTGAGTTACGTTAGGAACAGAGAGAAAAACATCCTGGATCTGCATACATATCCAGATTTGGATCAAAATCTAATCAATTGTTCCTTGGCCCATGGCCCATCTTTTTTCCAAATTTCATCAAAATTGGTTCACTACTTTTTGAGTTATGTTGGGAACAAACTAGCAAACAAACAGAGGCGAAAACATAACCTCCTCCAGCAGAGGTGGCGGAGGTAATGACATGATGATCATCAAGACCGAGCTCAAAAGGACTGAAACATGGTGCTGCACCTGTAAATATTTGGTTATGTCAATACCTGTACATAGTATACGTCTGTAGCACAGCATATTAATGACCTTTTTTTTTTTTGAGAATTCATCTCGTCATTCACAAGCCCAGACCAAACCTATATTTAATCAAACAAATGGACACTTTTTCCTCCTGCAGCTGTGCTTTGCTATTATCCACTGTCGAAAAGCATTGGTCCATTTTTCAGCAAGCATGATCACTATGCCTCCCAGGTATTGCAATCATTCACCCATTCCCAGTAGATGTGATTTCAAGCATACCTTCTCTCACTCCATTCCCT
Organism: Neoarius graeffei; assembly: GCF_027579695.1. Taxonomy (NCBI): domain Eukaryota; kingdom Metazoa; phylum Chordata; class Actinopteri; order Siluriformes; family Ariidae; genus Neoarius; species Neoarius graeffei. The sequence goes on along the minus strand of NC_083591.1, from coordinate 16,458,559 downwards.
AATCCATTTTTCCATTCTCCAGCACATCACATGGCTTTCCAATCTCTTTATCTCCTTTGAAGTAAGACACGGCTCATTTGATGGAGTTAATAGTCAACCTCATTCAGCTGGACTCTTCAGTGATTCTTAAATTGCCAGGAGCCTGCAAAAGCATTTTCCATTCAAGTACAGAATAGTCATCAGCGTTTCCCCTGGAAACATATTTATTACTGAGTTTATCATAACCGACCACTAGGTTCTGTGTTGAGTATTATCAAAGATACAAAGCTAGCTAGCTCCAGGTGATTCCATGATTAGGGTTACCATTTTGTTGTTGTTGTAACTCTTTAAAAATGAAACTTTTTTATCTATTCATTTGTTTATTTATTAAAATAAAATTTCAACAATATTGAAGGTGACAATATCTAATTTTTAACAAGGGTTCTTTGCTCGTAATAGCTGCACATAGTATGTCTCTTAAATGGGTAACAGGGTTGAGTGGTTTGGGTTTTTTTTCTTTTTTTTTAAATTAGCATTCATGTTAATGGAATGAAAACATTAAGGACCTTTCTTCTTTGTCAGGGTCTTCTGAAAATCTTCCTTTCTCGAGTAATGTTTTGATGTGCAAATGATCAGTTCAATGACTATGCTACTGAGCATATGCTGTCATGTGAGGGGTGGCACAGCGGTGCAGTGGTTAGCACTGTCGCCTCACACCAGGCTTGGAGTCCTCGAGTCCAGGACTTGGACTCGAGTCTGACTCGTGCCCTAATTTTAAGGACTCATGACTCGACTTGGACTTGAGCACTGATGACTCAGACTCGTAAATTAATTGCATTAGGACTCGTAAATTGGAGATGAGGACTCTGATTTTTTTTCTTTATTTTTTGTAACATGCCATAATAATTTGGCATAAGATATTTATATCTACATAAATTTTTGTACTAATTTTGTGCAAGAGTGTCACACCTGCATGCCTTGTACCTGCACAGGATTAACGCGCAATCAGCATGCCAATATTAAAAACTGTGAAAACACACGCACTTTGCGAAGTATTGAGTTGCGTTGCTGACATATTACTGAGCCTTATTTCTTTGTTTGGTTTCCTGGTCCCTGGTTTCCTGTTTCTTGTCTTTGATTCTGCTGAGTCTACGATAGCCTGTTTGTGCCTCGCTCGACCTATTGCCTGTTTTATTGTTTTACGATTTTGCCTGCTGTTCTGGATTGTTTACCTGTCTTCACTTGTATGAATAAACACACCTTCTGCACTTGCATCCGTCTCCCAACCATCTCTGACAGAATACTTCACGCTCCCTGACAAAGAGAATGCACATTCACCTGTTCATATGTCATGTTCAGGAACAAACTAATGTTAATGGCGCTAAAACAGCCACCGTCAAATGGTGCAGTTGGAGTCTTGTTCTCAGACTCGACTCGGACTTGAACACTGGGGACTCGAGACTGGACTTGGACTCGAGGTTTAGTGACTCGACTACAATGCTGCCTCGTAGCAAGAAGGTTCTGGGTTCGAGCCCAGTGGCCAACAGGGGCCTTTCTGTGTGGAGTTTACATGTTCTTCCCATGTCTGTGTGGGTTTCCTCCACAGTTCAAAGGCATGCAGTTAGGTTAACTAGCTACTCTAAGGCTACGTTCACACTGCAGGCTGAAGTGACTCAAATCCGATCTTTTCGCCCATATGTGACCTGTATCCGATCTTTTATTGACAATATGAACGACACAGATCCGATTTTTTCAAATCCGACCCAGGCCGTTTGGATATGTGGTGCTAATTCCGATTCCTATCCGCTCTTTTCATATGCGACTTCAGTCTGAACCGCCAGGTCGCATTCATCCGACTTACACGTCATCAACAAGCCACAAACGTCACTATTCTGCGCTGAAGTACGCGGCGGGTCTCTCAAAAAAGTTACAACAACATGGCGCATAATCACGGGCGCAGATAGAGGGTGGGACGAGTCATATTTAAATTCACCTCGTTCGGTCCCCCCTACTTATAGGGAGGAAAAAACGTCTATGCTGTCTTTCTTTGCATAAGGCAAACCTCACGGAAAAATCAAAAGACTAATTACCATTCGGTTTATTGAGGTGCACAGCAGTGTATACATATAGTTGCAACAACTCACATAAAACAAAACAAAGACTGATATTCGGTTGGTTGAGCTGCGCAGACTGCACAGGTTGCGAGCTCGAGCTTGGTTGCTATGGTTACTAACAACAAGTTTGACAGGCATATCGGGGTTGGGGTTGGTTTGCTGGCAGCTTTGTCCCCCCCCCCCCCCCCCCAGTTTTTTGTCCCCCCCCCCCAGTTCAAAAAACGTATCTGCGCCCCTGCGCATGACATCAATGCGAGGGACGCTTCGGGCTGTGAAGGTTCTGAATCTTCTCAATGGAAGGACGCAGAGGTTAGGGAGCTGATTTCCATTTGGGGGGATGCAGCTATTCAAGCTAGATTGGATGAGTCATACCGCAACCGGGCGGTTTTACTTCCGTAAACACTGGCCATGCTCACTGCGTGTGACGTCGTCGTATCCTGCAGTGCGCATGCGGAACACTTTTAGGTCGCTTTTCGTTCATACTAAGGATCACGTACAAGTCGCATATATTTGTTAATGTGAACGACCTCACAAAAAAATCGGATTTCACAAAAAAATCGGAATTGAGCATTAAGCCTTGCAGTGTGAACGTAGCGTCTGTTGCCCATGGGGGCTGTGAGTGCGCAGAAAGGAACTGGCCACCCTACTGCTACAATTCTGGCCAAGTCATCCAAACATGGTTTGCGTTGAGCCCGAATCGGGTTTGGCAGTGACGACAATAACGCGGTTATGTCGCAACTTCTAGTGACTTTCTGTGCATGAATTTGGTACTTTCCCCTGAAAAGTTTCAGCAATACTGGTTGCACATCCTTACAGATTTGTTGGGAATACTGGATATGGGATTATCCTCAGTGTTTGGTTCAGTTACTGTATATACACAGAGGTAGCTCAGTGTTTCATGTTTTTTTTTTTTTTAATTCCCAATTTGCTAAAGAGTCACTGCTGGACTGTCGTCCAAATGAATAAAGTGTAAATGTACCAGAGGTTTACAGATTAGCGGGGTTTTTTTTTTGACCACTTACTAAAGCGATACAGGAACACCTGAAAAGAATACTTTCTGCTCTTTTGGTTAGTTTTGTTTAACAAAGAAGGATCAAATTTGCCCAGAGAGTCCACTGAAGGGGAAAGGATGCAGGGTGTGAAAGACAAGCATAGGTTTCTGGTAGTGTTGACTTTTTCGATTTGTGCCAGCTTTATCTAAAAGTGAGGATTGATCAGTGAAAGGATGAGAATCTACTTTACGAGTCAATAGAAATCAAGTGGGCAGGGCAGTGGTTTAAAAAAAAAACGAAGGAGCCATTAATAGTCAAAAAGTCAAAGTTTTTCCTGTGCCAGGACCTGTTCTTCTCAGGTCATCTCCTGTCCCAGTACTAACCAAGCTCTGAAGGTGCACTGAGCGGCACCGATTAATGTTTCCATAGCCCTCGGCCTCTCGCCTATTACATAGCTTACAGTGGGGGGGCAGTCCTCTGGTAACCGCAAGAGTTTGACTCCCTAGTCACATCTGTATTGCGGCGTGCCTCACCAGATGGCAGTAGGTAGCATTTTTATGATGGTCTTTGGTATGACCCGACCACGAGTAGAACTCAAAATCTACCGGTCAAGAGGCGGACAAGCTAACCACTCGGCCAACTCGCAGTACAGCCATTAATAGTCACAACTGGATTTTTTTTTTAAATTTGTTGGCCCTTATCTGGAAATAAAAATATCCTGAACATTTTGAGCAAATGATCCTAAATAAACATTATGAATTTTCTGCCCCAAATCATTTTATTTATTATTCCAGATTGACATTTTAGGACTTATAAATTCATATTCAATAAATGTTTTTGACACATTTTAGTGTTCATTTTCTTGACGTCTGTTGTTCCATTGAGTCAGAGTCACTCAGTGTTTTTAAGGAACTAGTGGAGGTAGATGGATGGAATGGAAAAATGTGTCCATTTTTATTGCTTAACTCCTCCATTACTGCAGTGCGTCAAGAGAGCAAAAATAAATAAAAATAGCATGTACGTTTCATTTAAATGTGATTTGCTTGAATGTGACTCCAAGTAATGTTTCGAAACAGTCGCACACAAACCCATAGCTGTATTTCGAGTGGTGTTTTGTAATATTAATTGTAATATAAATGAATTAAATTGACCGCATTTGAAAATAAAATAAAATGATCCCACATGGGGTTGTGTTTCCTGGTTTGGGAGCCTTTTCGTGAAGGTATTTGTGATTGAAATTCCTTTCTCTCTCTCTCTCTCTCTCTCGTTAGCAATGTTGGCAGCTCTGATGTCATCCAAACAAATAAAATGTAAATGTTAGTTTTTACTTTTTTCTTTTCATTTTTTTAAAATGGTATTTGTAATTGTGCTACCAATCTCTCATGTCATCGATCTACCTCGCTTGCACTCTCACTGCCACTTATTTCTCCTCCTTTCTCTTTGATTTATGGTCCTCACACGATGAGCTTGATCCTCTCATATCACTGCTCCTTCTCTTCGCTATTCCTCTCTCTTTCTGTCTTTCACAGTGCAGCTTGTCACACCAGCCTTCCTCCTCCGCACCCCATATCTGCAAGCTCTCTCCAAACGGTTACAGTTTAATAAGCCCGGGTCGTGAATAATATGCAGGCTGTCATTGTGTTTGCTGGTGTAGAAGTTAAGGTGTGTGTGGGTGTGTGCGTTATCACTACCTGACAGATATACTTGAGGCAGAAACACTGCATGCACCCTCCCTCAGGCTTGCACTCACACACACGCACACATAGGGTCGTTCTGCCAGGCTGAGATAGTGCCAGTAGCAGCATTAATTGACAGCGGAGCTAAAGAGATGTACTGTGTAAGAGCTCTGGGGAAGGAAGGCCCTTGGGACCATCAATCCCAAACTGTGGCATGTGCTGCTGGTGTATGTGTGCCAACATATAGCCCTATTTTCGAGTGATGCTCAAGAGCTTGGAAAAAATTTCATTTTGTTTCAAGTAGGAATATGACAATATTGAACAGACAAGATATTATTGCAGTCTCTGATATAGTCACTACCCTAACTAGGCATATCAGATGCTCGCTGGCCGTGCTGTGAAAATTGTGCATGCAGACGCTCATCTAAGTTTCCAAATCTGTCATTGCTTAACTCTTGAATATTTTATGTCATGCATACTGTCATTAAAGAGCTTATAAGAAATGTATCTCATTGAGATTTGTTCAGTACTTTGGGAGTAACGGCAGGTTGAAGTTGGCACAACAGAGTCCACTCTCTGCTCGTGTGAAATCGGGAAACTGCCAGTGCTTTCTGAGTCACAGGAAAGCACTCAGGCTCTCTCTCTCTCTCTTCTGATTGGTTTCTGGCTGGATTACTCATGAATATCAATCAGATAACTTTTATAAGGCTGTTCTCTCGCTCTCACTGTTTCTGATGAAATATTCAGCAAAATTTTCTGTCAGCTAGTTTTGATGTTATGATTCACGGGAGACTTTGAAGTGAGTTTTCATAGCTTTACCTACTTATTTTTTCAAATCAAACTGATTCATGTAAATAAATGACTATTTTTGAATATAACTGTAGTTGTTTTGATGAAAAATATTGAGCTTCATGGTCAGAATGAGATTTTCAAAAACCAGAAGTCAGAAACACGAGTGTCAATTTCAGTTCAGTTAACTAGAGTTGTTTATTGGATGTGGCTCACAGTTTTTTCGAGTTTCGCTTTGAAAGCTGTGAATATTAATCGAAATAATAATTTATATTCTTTCATATAAACACCTGTAGGCCTTATTTTTGAGAAATACAAAGGCCTACAGAGCACAAAGAGGGTATTAGAAATAATCTTTTATTACTTTTTTCTTGAGTATACCATTTAAAGGGTTTTACCTAATTAGTATAATTTATACTAATTAATATTAATTTTCATAATTTTTACAATTAATTTTTCAAACTTTTGTATTCAGTCTACAGCCATCTATGTGCCTGCCAATTTCCATGTAAATATCTTGAAAAATAGAAAAGTTATTAAGAAAAAAACATTTGATCTCATTGGTTAATGAGGCCCATTTTGGACCATGTGATCCTCATACAGAATATTAGGGCAGTTTTCTAAAAATTAAGCTGTTTTTTCAATCTTTGTTTTGTAATATCTGAAGAACAGATAAACATTTTAATTCTGTAAAAAGTATGTTGTTCTGCATTCACTTCTGAATTCAGTGAGAGCAGTTTCAAGCAATTTGGATTGAATTTGAATTTTCACCCTTACCCTGTTTAAAAGTAATCGCCATTGTGCTCCCCTAAAATCCAGACTCGGAATAATCATTATGCATATAACCTGATTTTTGTGACCATATGGTGATAAAGTATCCGTGCGGATCAGAAGGTGGTTTTTTTTCTTTCTTTCTTTTGACTAAATTGGAAGGATGTGGAACAAGGTGTGATTGACACTACAAAAAGTAACAAGACAGTGATACAGTGATAGAGATAGGCGAAGAAGTAATAAGGGTAAGCAAAATGTTTTAAATGACCCTGTGTATCCCAACATGCACTGTGAGTTGTGAAAGTCCACACATCGCATGCGTGTATCACCTCAGCTAGTTTAGTTAACTGGCTAGATAAGAAAACATATTGAGGCACTGGTATGACACTTTTTTGTAACTAGCCTTTCTTACAGCTTAGAAGGAAGTAATAGAGATTGCTGGTATTTTACATTGCTGGGTATATGTTGCTAGTACTGCTAGCTTGTTAATCTGCCAGTGAAGCTACATACTTGCCAACTCGACTGATTGATGTGGTCGTCTACTGATTTTGACAGCTGAATGCCACTTCCCGATTTTAGTTCTAAAAAAAAAATAAAAATACCGCATTGCAAAGTCATCAGTGAACACTGATTCGCTCTTCTGATCTCGCTTCAGCTGTTTTCAGCACAGGGGATACAAGTATACAGCATCAGATAGTCATATTAAGTGAAGCCGAGAGCTAATGGAATGACAGCGTGATGATGTAGAATCTAAATTGTATCGCCATTCTGTTGCACCATTCTATTGTCAAGTTTGTTTGTATAGCGCTTTTAACAATAGACATTGTCCCAAAGCAGCTTTACAGAATCTGAATGACCCAAGACATAAGCCAAGTTTATCCCAAACCTATCCCCAATGAGCAAGCCTGTGGTGAAGGTGGCAAGGAAAGACTCCCCCAGACGACACGAGGAAGAAAGCTCGAGAGAAACCAGACCCAAAAGGGACCCCATCCTCACCTGGACAACAACATGATTATAACATTAACAGTTTTAACATGAAGTCAGTTTCACTGATATTATAAACTCTTCATTAAAGGAAACTTGAGTGCGAAACTGTTCATGACAACTGCAATCCCAAAGTTAGCAAGTCAACTGTAGTCCTCAGCCATAAAAGCATGACTGTAAGTGTCTAGAGTGTCTTCCAAGTGTGACTTTCAACTGTCCATCTGGGGCCATCCTCCACAGGAGCGATGTGATGAGACTCCAACCAGATGTAGGGCATCAGGATGGATCAGGCAGGTCTGAGGAGCAGAAGAGGTCAGCATCTCGATCCCAGGATTGACATGTAACTCAGAGGGACAGATTTTTTTTGGGGGGGGGGTTCAATATTGGTTCTCATTATGATTTGAGCCAATTGGTAATGAGGGCACATTTTACAACAAATTGTGCCAGTATGTGTAAAAACTAAACACACTCTGGTGATCATGAACAATGAAAACTCCAAAGAAAAAAAAAAAGATTCGCTATGACAAGTTTGAGGCAACTTGGCTGTCCAGCATCAAAGCATCAAGGCAAGGTGAGAAGCAGCATTTTGTGAAGTAGGTTGGTCTGATTTCCCAATCAGTTTTCTTCAAACATGGCACTCAGAATGCAGGAGAATGCACCGTTTTACACTGGTTTGTTTATTGATATTTATGAATTATTAAAAAAAAATTTTGGTGAACATGCATGTTCTCCCCGTGTCCGCGTGGGTTTCCTCCGGGTGCTCCGGTTTCTCCCACAGTCTGTGTCTCTGTGTCAGCCCTGTGATGACCTGGCGACTTGTCCAGGGTGTACCCCGCCTTTCGCCCGTAGTCAGCTGGGATAGGCTCCAGCTTGCCTGCGACCCTGTAGAAGGATAAAGCGGCTAGAGATAATGAGATGAGAGAGAGAGATGCCCTTGGATCCCCCTAGAAGGGTGTGACTGTGTCACAGAATCTGATCTACCACTTTTAATTGGGGGTTGGCAAGTATGAAATGAGCACAAAGTTGAGTATGTAACATCATGTAGATCATACAAAGCAGACTGAGTTTTCACACTGATTAGTGCATTATATAATTTGTGTTGAACTAATTATCTTTAGAAGCTGTCTGTCTGTCTGTCCTATCTGTCTAGGCAGGCAGGCATGAGTGTTTTACTGGGAAATACTCGACTCGTATTTTTCATACGAGCTACATCCGGGACATGGAGAACCAAAATTGTGACATTTCTTTCTATGTCACTCGTGAGGAAATTAAGAATTGTTTTGATAAATTTTGGTACTTTTTGTTATCCCCCACTGGCCAAAAGGCCCGAAGTGGGATTATGTCATGGTGATTTCCGTCTGTCCATCAATCCCGAGAAGGGTGCTCACCTTCTGAAATCAACTCCTCTCACAGTTTTTGGAGGAATTTCATGAAACTTGGCAGGGTTCTTTGTTATATGTCGCTAATATGCATATTGCAATTTCGTTCAATTCAGTCACATTTTACCAGAGTTATGGCATAGTTGCCAGCGGGAGATATTCTGTTCTCAGAGCACTCTTGTTTGTGAATGTGTCTATATAATAAAAAGAAAATCACATGTTGGCTTGAAGATATGAAGTTTATCTTCTCGTGTTGAAAATATTTTCACTCGTTTGCTTCACTAATTTGTGAATATGTTCACCACTTGAAGATCAACTTCATATCTGTGCACCACCATTTAATAGCCAATCTCTCTCTTTATATATATATATATATATATATATATATATATATATATATATATATATAAAAGGGTGGCACGGTGGTGTAGTAGTTAGCACTGTCGCCTCACAGCAAGAAGGTCCTGGGTTCAAGCCCAGTGGCTGACGAGGGTCTTTCTGTGTGGAGTTTGCATGTTCTCCCCGTGTGTGCGTGGGTTTCCTCCAAGTGCTTCGGTTTCCCCCACAGTCCAAAGACATGCAGGTTAGGCTAATTGGTGGCTCTAAATTGACCGTAGGTGTGAATGTGAGTATGAATGGTTGTTTGTCTCTATGTGTCAGCCCTGCGATGACCTGGCGACTTGTCCAGGGTGTACCCCGCCTCTCGCACATAGTCACCTAGGATAGGCTTCAGCTTACCTGTGACCCTGTAGGACAGGATAAGCGGCTATAGATAATGGATGTGTGTGTGTGTGTGTATATATATATATATATATATATATATATATATATATATATATATGTGTGTGTGTATGTATGTGTATGTATATATATATATATATATATATATACGCACACAGGAACTTAAAAAAAACCTACAGTAGCTAGACAAAGCACACTCATTAGCGTCAACATTACAACATTAGCATTCGCTACACGCTCACAAAACACCAAGTACAGTACAAGCCAGCAACTTCTTGCATACTAGTGTGTGAACATAGGGTTAGACATACTCCTGATTACTGATTTCTAAATTTTATGCAGGACTGGCAAACTCATCAGACAAATTTACCTCAGATGATAACATTTCCAGCTTGCCCCATCTCGAACTTTTTTGTTTGTTTATTAATTACCTCCGCGCCAACTTTGTTGGAGGTTATTTTTGCTTCCATTTGTTTCTGTTCCCAACGTAACACTAAAAGTAGTGAACAGATTTGGATGCAATTTGGTTGTACACCAAATTGTATCCAAATCTGTTCACTACTTTTAGTATTATCCTAGGTTTGAGTGATTTTTTTTTTTAATGTTGCGGCTTGGTGGAGGTATGCACTCTACTGAGTGCTTTTCTAGTTTTTTCCTGTTTTCAAAGAACCATTAAGACATTAACCTTATGAAATAACACATGGAATTTTGCAGCGACCAAGAAAAGTGTTTAAAAAAAAAATCAAAACCATTTTATATTTTAAAAGGTTTACCTAATCAGGACTTATGAAGAGGACAAAAATATGTCTAGTTGTTTTTATCTGCTCTGACAAGCTAGCATGGTTTGCTAGAATCTCACATGCACAGTATAGTAAAATAATAATGCAATTTAAGTATTTTTGTTTAAACATGAATATCGGTTTTATATCGACAAGCGTGATAATATCCTGAACAGTGATGGTGATGGGAACATTTTGTGCCTAATTTCCAGATATAAAACATTGATTAGCAGCAGCAAGGCAAATGGAGCCGAAAAAACTTGAACATCTGCATAACCTAGAATGAAGACTAGGCGAGTTTCTTCAGAATATACCACTTGACATGTGTAACAGATCAAATTTAAATGTTTTGAATTCTTTACTCTGTTAAATGTAGCAGGAATATTTTACAGGAAGACGGATGCTAGCAGTGTGAGTTGTTAGAATGTTATCATAACTCCGGTTGTAGGAGGATCTGGCGATGCATGAAGGTGGTGTAGTGTGTGTGTATGTGTGTGTTCTGCAATGCTGGAATACACATATTTAATCTTCCTTAGGCATGTTTTATTTTTTTTCACTCTTTAGTTTCCTTGGTCAAGTGTATCCAGCTGCTCTTCTGCAAATACTAACAGCAGGGCTCCCGTCTTTTCCTTCTTTCCGTCCTATCCCATGTTTTCTGTGTTGTGTTGAACAGTCTGTGGGGAAAACTTGATCTGAAATAGCGCTTCATTTGTTTTTCATGTGGTTGTCCAAGAACGCAACCCTGCTTTTACACATTTTCTCAACTGGGATTTTGTCCTTTTTGAAGAAAAGTTTCAAGCTTGGTGAGGACATTTTGCTCCAGAATGTTGCCGCGACCTTTTTCAACATTGTTTTTAAGGTCACAGCCTTCTCAGAAAAGTGCTGATCTAGGATCTCTTCAGGCTTTTCATGTCCTAATAAATGGGATTAAACAGAGCTGAAAAGAACTAACTCCAGATAAGATGAATCCAGATAAGCACCCTCTGAGACAAACGATTATTTATTTATTTATTTATTTATTTATTTGGTCTTAGCTCACGCCTTGTTCTCACTTCTTCTTTTTTCTTTTTTTTTCCCAGCAGGTTTTCACTTTCACCGAAGAGCCTGTCAACACTAATATAATTCTCTGTCGCAAAGGCCGTTTGCAGTGTGAACACGAAATGTGCTGTATCACAAACGTACCAGTACATCTCGAAAAGCTCGTGACAGTTCCAGCTGGAACTGTCTCGTTTACTGAAATATTTTTTTTTATTCTTAACAACCTGTGAAGTTGTTCAGCTGGCGGCGTTGACAGTGAATGTTGTGTATGAGATTGAACATGGCTTGCTGGCAAAGAACATGTTTGAAAAGATTGTAAGAAAACTTTATGCATGATGGAGGGATGAATTGATGGGTTTAAGACCTGGAGAGCAGAAAACAAAGAATAAATAAGAAATGAAACACTTTAGGGTGTGCTGTTAGAGCATTATAATCACCTATATCTCGGTTTGTTTTATTGCTTTTCCACCACAGCACAAATTTTTTTTTTAATTAAAGGTAGAGTGCCTTTCAGATTTTTCATGTGTAGGTCATAAAAATAATTTTCCCTGACACCCAATTATTTTTGCTTAGTGAACCGAAAGCTACTGAATTCAAATCACAGACTTCCAATTTTATTAGGGTTTTTTTTTTTTAATAGGACAGTTAATGAATTTAGGGCCATCCTCCCTCAGTTCTCAATGGATTTCAGTTCTGATTGTTTTATTTGAAAGAACTAGACCTTCTGCACAACACTCATTGTATTGTCAATTTTTTGCTAACAAATTAGTAATTAGGTCAACTTCACACATTTTTTTCGGACTATAATTGTATCTCCTCTCTCATTTATCATGCCAATTCAGTTCTGATTGATGTTTTTGGTCGATCTTCCCTGGAGGAACAAAATTTTTAGTCCTTTTGTTGATTTTCCTGTTGTGAACAATTTGTCATGGAGGTTGGTCCTCTCTCACATCATCACATTTCAGTTCTGTTTGATGGTTTGGTCGTAATGGGTGTTTTGATGGCGGGCCAGATGAGCTACTACGTCCTTGACATTCTGGTTCCTTGCAAAATAGTGAATAGACTGTGAGGGTTAATATTTTGTCCTCACTTCACTTTTCCCAGCTCTCCCAGCTATTTAAAAAAAAAAAAACGACACCAAGCATCCAATCAAGGTCACTGGAGCGAAACACTGATGGAGGAATCAAGTATCAACCCGTCGCAGTGGCTACTCGTTGGTTATTTTTGGAACAAAGCCCTTTCTCTTTTGCTTTTAGAGAGCTTGGCGCTTGTATAGTCATAGTGTTTGGTAGTATGCAATTACTTGCAGGCAGGAGGAGGAAGGATCTGTGACAAGTGACACCCTGTCTTTCGCCCTGATGAGATGAGAACAGCGGCTGCCTGCTTTAATGAAATTAGACATCACACACACATGCACCCACCCACCCACCCACTTGCTTTTAGTGTCTTTCTCAGGATATATATGACGCAACCTTTTAGTGAACCAGTCCTATTCAGTGGCCTCCAGCTGATGAGACTGCTTTGATTAGATTTCAAGTCAAGAATTTGCATACCTGAACTACTTTGAAGGGCCATTTCATTTCAGCCTGTGCAAGTGTCCTATTGTATAGCTTCCAAGCGCTAATATAGATTTCCTCTCTTAAAAAGAGATCCCACTCAGAAATGACAACAATTAAGCACCTTTGATGGACCTAGAAAGTAAATGTTTGGAGTCTTTATTGCTTGATTCACTCTCAGAAAAGATTAAGACCCAATTTAAAGCTACTACTCTATAGTCTGTTCATTTGGCAGATGCTTTTATCCCAACGGACCTACAAAGTAAATGGGTGACACAGTGGTGTAGTGGTTAGCACGATTGCCTCACAGCAAGAAGGTTCTGGGTTCGAGCCCAGTGGCTGACGGGGGGGCTTTCTGCGTGGGTTTCCTCTGGGTGCTCCAGTTTCCCCCACAGTCCAAAGCCATGTGGTTAGGTTAACATGGGGCAGCCTTGGGCTGAAGTGCCCTTGAGCAAGGCACTTAATCCCCAACTACTCCTTGGGTGCTGTAGCATAGCTGCTCTGGGTATGTGTGTGTGCTCATTGCTCACTTGTGTGTGTTCACTGCTTCAGATGGGTTAAATGCAGAGGAGGAATTTCGCTGTGCTCAAGTGTACATGTGATAAATAAAGGTTTCTAAGTGAAATGCAAAGCTGAGAATTTCAGGGCTATGGCCGTGCCCAAGGACCCAACAGTGCATCTCTGGCAATCCTCGGATTCAATCTCACAACCTTCTGGTAGCTACTACAGAGCGTGAAGCTTCCTCTGCCCATTCAACCTCACCATTGTCACAAAGCAGTTTTCCAGCAATCTGAACGTCTTGATAAGAACCAGGCTATTCTGGGTGATGCCAGATAGAGGGATTATAAATCACTACTCTTCTACATACTATTTTTGTTTACAGTATACAGTTGAAGTGTGTGGAAAGGATAGATGATTTACATTGTGAATATGAAACCTGAGATGTGCACAAGATAGTTTTTATAATCGCAGCAGCAGTTCTTAAGTACAAGTTTAGATATTATCATGAGATTATCTCCTGAAGCAAACTGATTTTGGGAAGTACAAATCTTTAATGGTGCCTCCAGACTGAGAGACTTCGGCAGTTGTACAACTTTATTGCAAGCCACACTGTGTGACATGGATCTGATAAACTTGGGAACGACATCATGTTTGATGTATGTAAATGCCTACTGAATTATAGGCTACGACGTAAGAATAAAACATCAGCGTGTGTCATCAAATCTGTGCCACTATCATCGTCGCATCATTTCATGCTGCATTCCTCTTGGTTGGTGAGTAGATGTAGGTTGTAGCTACAGTGGCATCCTAAATTTCTTATGCTGTCAGAATTTTTATCTTTGGTTGCATGACCGTGACAACGGTTATCATTGAACCCCTCTCACAGTATGACCAAATTTTGAACCCATGACCAAAGATATCACCAAGTTTCTTTCTTGTTGGCCATCTTTCGTCTGGGAAAGCCCAGAATCACACAATGTATACCCGCCATAAGGCATCCATAACAACATTAGGTGTTAAGAATAGGTGTGAAAGCTCTGAGCTGCAAATGCATACAAGTCATATCTTTTCACCTTAGTCTCTTGTTTGTCACCCCTCTCTACACCTACACAGTTCTATTTTGTGTGTTCCACTGTTGTGTCTCCCCACCCTTGCGACTTCCTAAGGGGATCCACTCCAGTTTCGAAATTTTAAACAAAGGCTTGGACATCAGTCAGAGCCATTCAGACATCCAGGAAAGGAATTCTCCAGCTTCTTATAACCTAATCCTTCTTCCACATTTGTAGTGTATGTGTAATTTTGGAATTTTTTTTCCTGAATGATTTTTCTCCCTTATTTTACTCATTGCCATTTCCCACCCACAAATCCAGTCTCCTAATCTCCCTGTCACATGACAGCTAAACCAGTGAGTCAAGGATCATCACATGCTTCCTCCAGCATCTTTTTTTGAACTGCCATGCGACACTGGGGGCAGCATAACACACTCGGAGGAAAGTGCTATCCGCCCACTTCCGTATGCATGAGCTCACAGATGCCCAGGATTGGCTAGCATTGCTGTAATTGACAGGGCAATGCCACGCCTCCAAGACCACGGGCCAGTTTTGCTCTCTGAGGCTCCCTGCCACCCATGGCTATAGCATGGGTGGCACAGTGGTGTAGTGGTTAGCGCTGTCACCTCGCAGCAAGAAGGTTCTGGGTTTGAGCCCAGTGGCCGATGTGGGCCTTTCTGTGTGGAGTTTGCATGTTCTTCCCATATCTGTGTGGGGTTCCCCCACAGTTCAAAGACATGTGGTTAGGTTAACATGGAGCAGCAACTCTGAGGTTGGGCTGAAGTGCCCTTGAGCAAGGGCACCTACCCCACAACTGCTCCCCGGGCGCTGTAGCATAGCTGCTCACTGCTCTGGGTACGTGTGTGTATGCTCACTGTGGTTCACATGGGTTACATGCAGAGGTTAAAGTTCACTGTGCACTTAAGTCTGTGCTTGAGTGTACATGTGACAAAGATGCCAAGCACATGTGACAATGTGCTTGGCATCATTGGGATTTTAACTCAACAATCTCCAGATGATTGGGTAAATGCTTTTCTGTTGCGTGCCAATTGGGAGCCTCCACTGACAATAAATTTGATTACATTTCCTGGTTTAAAAAAAAATTGTTCAATTTAGACTCCTTTATAATGCAAGTCTCGAAGCAGCTGCTGAATTTCATTAGTCCATTCAGTCAATCAGTGAACAGAATTTTAAAAACTGACCTCCAAAGTTCATCCTTTCTGATATATAAATTTTTATTTTTATTTTTTTTGAAGAGGGAAACTTTGTGGTTAATTTGTAGGATCATAGCCAATGTTGCTCATGACATGTGAATACTACAAAAAAAAAAAAGTTACACTAAATCTATACCCCTAAAGGGTTCTTTGCTTTCTCAGAGGGGTTTACATGTCAGACAACTTTTGAGACTCTAAGTTCTCATAACTATCCAAAGATCTACTTAAAGGACACTTTTTTTGGGAAAAAAAAAAGGATAGGTAGAGTGATTCTTCTATGCAGGGATGATCTAAACACAACAGGTAATTTTTGCCACATGATCAGGATGTCATGTTCAATAGAATTAAACCTGTACTCTGTTCATTTGGATTTGAGGCCTGGCAGTCACTGTGTGTGTTTCCAGGGCCGTTGACAGCTTTGGCTGGGCCCGGAACAAAATAATCTGAGTGCCCCCCCCCCCCCCCCCCCCCCCACACACACACACACACACACATACGCGCGCACGCACATCGCCACACAGCAACCACCCACACCCAACCCCTCTTTTCACAGTCTCCATTCACTCCAACCATTAAATAACAGGTATTCCAAGCCCATTATAACAGTCAACCATTTTATTTCAACATTTCAACATATTTACAGTTTGAACATTTCCTTAGTCTGCAACTATTCAGGTGCGAAATGCAATGCGCCGGACTTTTGCTGTGGCAAAGTCGTCAATAAGGTCATTGAAGTCCAGCTTCTTTGCAAGTTCACGCTCTATAGAGAGCATAGCCAGCCCATTGAGCCTCTCCTGTGACATCTTTGAGCACAGGTAGTTGATAAACCAAAATGATTGTTTACAGGATGGAACTGGGCCTCAATGAGAACGGAGTTATGGCTTTCCCAAAATCTGAACATAGAAGCATCACCACTAGTGACGTGTACAGTGAGTTTTTCAGTGTATTTTTTTGTCTTGTTTTTCATAAACGTCCTTTCCGTACTCGATTTAGAATGTTACAAAAAAAATTGACACCCTCCCAACCACGTAACATTAGCCTATCTGACCTGGGGGATGACACGTTTATTACGGATAAACCAAAAGGATTACAACATTCCCTGGATATAGAACTGGACCGAGAAGATTTCAAAATCTTAACGTGTAAGCAACAACAATAAAACAGAGGTTGTTTTATTCATTTAGGGCTTATTAGGCCACTTTCATTAATTGCGCTTTTCATACAGGCCTATCATTTTTCACTTGAGCAAGGGAATTGTTTGAAGAGTATCCAGTCTAAGCGAAAGTTTAATGTTTTGCAACAGACTAACCTCAAAACACCCCATTTATAGCGCATTCGTTACATTAAACTCTATCTAGCTGGCAATTTCACATGCCGTCGTATCTACACGGGATGATTTCCAACAAAATAAGGTTTAATTAACAAGAGGCAGCGTTCCACGGGCTTTCAGCTAACCGGAGTCCAGCTCAGCGCAGCTCAGCAAGCATGCCTAAAACATTTGGATATGATTGCGGGCCAATGTGCTATTCTTTGCTTCATTGAGATATATGCAACACAGTGTTATTAAACCGATATGTTTATGAAATAATTCAATGCCCTGTGCATTTCAGTGTTCACTCAGTGTACCCTGCTATCCCCTACTTTATAATTATGAATGGCGCGTCGCGCGTGCTGGGGTTACATTACGGGGCTGGAAAAAAGTTATCTGTGTCTTACCTGGCTCAGTTGCTGCATCATCTGAATCTTTTCTAAAATATCTATGCAGTGAGCCCCTGAGGCTCTTGGCTTCTTCATCTCTTTTTCTCTTTTCTTTTCTTTGCTCCTGACTTGTGCATGTTGGCAAATGGGCTCGCACGCTTATTGTCGAAGCGTTATGATGGAATAGTGCCGTGTTATTTGGCGCCTTAATCAAAGACCAAACCATTTCTGCATTAGGGGTGGTAGGTGGGTTCTTGAATCTATTTTCGAAGACAATAAAGGCAAAAGAACCAGAAATCATTCATTGAATGCAAATATAGCACATTTTTCTCCCCCAAATCAACACATTTTGAAATGAAACAGAATGATTAATGGCATCTTCATGAGGGACCAGTTCTGGGCCCCCCCTCATGCCTGGGCCCGGGACAAAATACCCGGTTGTCCCCCCCTGTCGACGGCCCTGTGTGTTTCTGCTTGTACTTGTGTGTCCAAGTCTTTTTTAGGTCGGACTGAGCAAACCTTTCAGTGCTGAAAAGGCTCAGAGCACCTCAGCAAGGGTGCCAACCATCCATATCTCCGCTAGTAAATGGATTTGTCCTGATAAGATCAGCAGGCAGAACGCGTGAGATAGTGTGTACGGCTTTGTAGGTTCCCGAAGCATCGGCTCGATGAAGATCTCTTGGCCGGAGTGGTGCTTTATACATTCCGGAGACATTCTCAGCTTCCTGCTCTGGCAGGATATAAAGATGTCTCAGAGTCCTGGGTGCTTTTCTGAATCTATCTGCACTCTAATCACCATCCCACTGACAACACACACATACACGCTCCGTGCAGCCTTATCTTTAACCTTGTCCCTCAGTGTCCTTTCTCTCGCCTCTCTTCCTCTCCCACCCATGCTGCATTGTACTGATATACAGTACTGTGCAAAAGTTTTAGGCACAGGTACAGTGAGTGCAGTTTTATAAGGAAATGAGCTGTAGGTTTTACTGAGCATCTTGCAGAACCAGCCACAGTTCTTCTGGACACTGTCACACTCGCTTCTTAATTTTGCACCAAAACACAGTAGCCTTCATTATGTTTCCTTTCTTTTTTTTAATCTGAAAAGTGGTCCCTTCTGTAATATGCAGCTCAGATACAAACGTTTTTTTCTGTACCATTTAATTTTGTGCTGGAAAATGAACAAATGTTTACTGACTCAATAATGCAGAAGTCATAAAATCTATAGCAACATTTTTCTTTATAAGGCTTTATACAGACATGCTGACCTGATCCTCATCTCATCTCATTATCTGTAGCCGCTTTATCCTGTTCTACAGGGTCGCAGGCAAGCTGGAGCCTATCCCAGCTGACTATGGGCGAAAGGCGGGGTACACCCTGGACAAGTCGCCAGGTCATCACAGGGCTGACACATAGACACAGACAACCATTCACACTCACATTCACACCTACGGTCAATTTAGAGTCACCAGTTAACCTAACCTGCATGTCTTTGGACTGTGGGGGAAACCGGAGCACCTGGAGGAAACCCACGCGGACACGGGGAGAACATGCAAACTCCGCACAGAAAGGCCCTCGCCGGCCACGGGGCTCGAACCCAGACCTTCTTGCTGTGAGGCGACAGCGCTAACCACTACACCACCGTGCCGCCTGACCTGATCCTAGTTTCTTAAAATATGTAAGTCATGGTCGCACAAGACGATCCCAGTCGAGTGAAATTAAGTACTTCAACACCTTTTTGTAAAACCGTTACTATTCAGTCCTCTTTTTTCAATCACAGTGCTAAACTCTGGAACCTCATATGCAAATTAGCTCCACCTATTAATTTCCTTAGTTTAAAGTGTTTCAAGGTTTTTGTTACTAATGTGTCCAAGGATCAGTTAATTAATGTTTTTGATACTGACGGGGCCTTGCTCGTGGAGCCTCTGTCGTAATTGTGGTTGCCATTGGGACAATGGATTTTACTTGTGCTTCACTTTTGCCCAAGTCCTTCGAGATTTCGGCCCGTGCGAGCGGAATCCCGTAGGCATAGAGTGTGGATACATAAAGAAACCCATTGAGTCGTTTTCGGATAGTTTCAGTCCTGTGCATACCTGCCACCATACCAGTGTTGGTAATTACCAGTCATACACACCACCTAGTAGCCAGTAGCCATAGAGTGTAGATACATAAAGAAACCCATCAAGTTGTTTTCTGATGGTTTCGGTCCTGTGCATGCCTGCCACCACAGGAAACCCAAGAACTAGTGAAGTAGAGTAGTAGTTAGGACAGTATAGTAGTGAGTAACTTGTCACTGTTGTTGCCTGGCGTTTTGTACAACATAAGAAAACAGTATAGTAACTATAACAGTAAAGAAATAAATCAAGAGAGGCTGGCTGTGATATAAGAAAATTCTACAACCCAGAAACAGATGGGAGCTCCGCTTTTAGGCAGTGCCTAAATCTAAATATTAATGTTTTAGGACAGAGGTGCTTTGCATGGGACTCTAGGTCCTGTTTGCACCTACCCTTTTGGACCTTACTTTTTCCATTTTTGTTTTCTTTCTTTTTTCTTTTTTTGTGGTTTTATTGTATTTGCATGTCTTGTAAATTTGTAGCTTCTTTTTTGAAGGCCAATAAAGCTGTAAAAAAAAAAAAAGTTTGTATGGGAAAAAAAGGGTGCCTAAGACTTTTGCACAGTACTGTGTGTGTATGTGTACTTTTTAATTAATTAATTTATTTATTTACAACTCAGATTCCAAAAAAGTTGGGACAAAGTACAAATTGTAAATAAAAATGGAATGCAATAATTTACAAATCTCAAAAACTGATATTGTATTCACAATAGAACATAGACAACATATCAAATGTCAGAAGTGAGACATTTTGAAATTTCATGCCAAATACTGGCTCATTTGAAATTTCATGACAGCAACACATCTCAAAAAAGTTGGGACAGGGGCAATAAGAGGCAGGAAAAGTTAAAAGGTACAAAAAAGGAACAGCTGGCGGACCAACTTGCAACTCATTAGGTCAATTGGCAATAGGTCATTAACATGACTGGGTATAAAAAGAGCATCTTGGAGTGGCAGCGGCTCTCAGAAGTAAAGATGGGAAGGGGATCACCAATCCCCCTAATTCTGCGCCGACAAATAGTGGAGCAATATCAGAAAGGAGTTTGACAATTTAAAATTGCAAAGAGTTTGAACATATCATCATCTACAGTGCATAATATCATCAAAAGATTCAGAGAATCTGAAAGAATCTCTGTGCGTAAGGGTCAAGGCCGGAAAACCATACTGGGTGCCCGTGATCTTCAGGCCCTTAGACGGCACTGCGTCACATACAGGCTTGCTTCTGTATTGGAAATCACAAAATGGGCTCAGGAATATTTCCAGAGAACATTATCTGTGAACACAATTCACCGTGCCATCCGCCGTTGCCAGCTAAAACTCTATAGTTCAAAGAAGAAGCCGTATCTAAACATGATCCAGAAGCGCAGACATCTTCTCTGGGCCAAGGCTCATTTCAAATGGACTGTGGCAAAGTGGAAAACTGTTCTGTGGTCAGACGAATCAAAATTTGAAGTTCTTTATGGAAATCAGGGATGCCGTGTCATTCGGACTAAAGAGGAGAAGGACGACCCAAGTTGTTATCAGCGCTCAGTTCAGAAGCCTGCATCTCTGATGGTATGGGGTTGCATTAGTGCGTGTGGCATGGGCAGCTTACACATCTGGAAAGACACCATCAATGCTGAAAGGTATATCCAGGTTCTAGAGCAACATATGCTCCCATCCAGATGACGTCTCTTTCAGGGAAGACCTTGCATTTTCTAATATGACAATGCCAAACCACATACTGCATCAATTACAGCATCATGGCTGCGTAGAAGAAGGGTCCGGGTACTGAACTGGCCAGCCTGCAGTCCAGATCTTTCACCCATAGAAAACATTTGGTGCATCATAAAATGGAAGATACGACAAAAAAGACCTAAGACAGTTGAGCAACTAGAATCCTACATTAGACAAGAATGGGTTAACATTCCTATCCCTAAACTTGAGCAACTTGTCTCCTCAGTCCCCAGACATTTACAGACTGTTGTAAAGAGAAAAGGGGGTGTCTCACAGTGGTAAACATGGCCTTGTCCCAACTTTTTTGAGATGTGTTGTTGTCATGAAATTTAAAATCACCTAATTTTTCTCTTTAAATGATACATTTTCTCAGTTTAAACATTTGATATGTCATCTATGTTCTATTCTGAATAACATATGGAATTTTGAAACTTCCACATCGTTGCATTCCATTTTTATTTACAATTTGTACTTTGTCCCAACTTTTTTGGAATCGGGGTTGTATTTATTTATTGGTCAGTCTATGACATTTCCTGAGTGGCACATTCTTTGTGTACTTTAGACCCACTGCTGCTAACACGCAACCATAAAGTTAAAGGTTCTGTCTTTAAACCTTCATTGTCCATTTTTGAACTGCAGAGATCTTATCAGAGGCATTATCTTGTGGTATTCAGTTTTAAACTTAAAATCAGTCCAGAGCAGGGATTTGCTGGTTCTTACCAGTTCTAACATTTTCCCTATCCGAGTGTTTTGTCAGTGCAAATCTGTACGTGAGTATCATCATGTAATCACATTTATCACACACCTTTAATTCACTGGGTGATGGCACAGAATAATTGCTATGTCCTCTGTACAAACATATCCGAATCTTTCAGAAGAAGCTATTGTCTGAAAGTCGTTGATAAAAGACCAGATGTTCTGGTTCGCCTTGATCTGTGGAAGGAGTGTCTGAAGTTGAGAGTAGGCTCGCAGCTCATCAACTGTCTATCTTAGCTGAATACTTAGCTGGCCTCAAGCCTTAGACTACTGTAGGTTGCAGTCTGATTGGCTGTTCCCTTTTCCGTATGAGGTTTCCAGTGTCAGTCAAGTGGATTCTTCCTGTGAAAGCAGACAGTTCTTGACCACAAAAGGGCCAGATTCTCTCATGGAAGCTAGATGTTTTGGTTATGAGACCAGCCTTGACCATGCAAATCTGGGTGTAAAGAATCAGTAGGGTTCATGCGGGCCCTGATGGTTTAAATTTGAATTTAAACCTAGACCAGCTATGGTATTCTGGTAGTGTATTCTCAGTTTCTATAGATTTAATATTATAAGTACTCTGTGAGAACAAAAAAAAAAAAAAAACACCTCATGGATAAAAGTATTTGAAAATAATTAAATGAAAAACCATTGGTGCTGTTGTGCTGGGCAAGGTACTTTTTTTTTTTTGCCATGGTTTGGCACCACTTGTCCTCTTTGAGAGGTGCGTCACTGCAAATACAATACAAGTTCTTGAAGACTAATTACATTCGTCCTATGATGAAACATTTCTATCCAAATAGGCTTGGTCTCTTCTTGGATGACACCAGCCCATCCACAGTTTTGGGTTTTTTTGGATCACTCTGCACAACCATCATCAAAACACCAATTGAGAGAAAACCTTTTGGAAGAATGGTGCTCATCCTTCCAATCGAGCTCCAGTTGAGACTTCTATGCCAAGGTGCATTCTAGTGGATTTTGGTGGACTGGGACATCTCTGGTAGTCTGGGTGTGATAATGACGTAGCAAAACAGGAACGCATTACGGGTACCGGTGGTTGTGTTTTGTGCCAGGATGTAGGTTGGATCTTTCTGGAGCTTACACAAGTCTTAACAAGCTCAATGCTTTCTAGACAGGGGAGAGGAAAGTCCCTACTGAAACAGCAAAAACAGTGGCTTTCACTCCCATGAA
This sequence comes from Neoarius graeffei, assembly GCF_027579695.1. Taxonomy (NCBI): domain Eukaryota; kingdom Metazoa; phylum Chordata; class Actinopteri; order Siluriformes; family Ariidae; genus Neoarius; species Neoarius graeffei. Next base: position 16,435,544 of record NC_083591.1, on the reverse strand, counting down.
CCATAATCTGCTACTAAGATCAGTTGTGAAACATTAGGTTTAGTATTGGTATTAAAAAATGCAGTATATACAATCAAGCTGTTCATTTTAGCTATTCCTCCAATAGAACAAATGTTTTTGGAGTTGCACTTGAGTGAAAATAGAAACATGTACTATTTGCACAGATTTAGTTACTGCCAATGTCTACTCTCTAGCTCAGTCTCCCTTGTCACCAGATTGAGTGGTGAGGGCTAAAACGTTTATTCACTGCAGTGGGCTACTGTTACTGGTTTTTATCACGCAAAGTCTAATGTTACCTAGCTTACTAGCAATTATAGCTATGGGTTTATTTTTCCTTTCTGAAAATTATCCATGTATTTTGGTATCATTATTGTTATTTTTTTCTGAGGGAAGGAATGTCTAAATATTTTACGCATCAGGCTACACAGGTTATTATCTCTTTGGCCAAATGGTTAGCGACTTCAATTTCTCCATCTCAGGTTGATGGGGGCCAGAAGAGCAGCAGCATTTGGCTGCGGGTGCACTTTTCTTCCTGCAATCACTGTCCGTTTGTCTGCTGATTTATTCATGTCAGCATTTAATAGAGGTCAGGCAGGAGTTACTGGAGCTACTGTGAAAATATCTCGACGCGCTCAGTGGTGATTAACTCTTTTTCACAAATTTATTTTGAACCTCTTGCTTTATATCTGTTATTGGGGACTCTTTTGGGACTACTGTAGTCAGCATCAATCCAATATCAAACTGTGCATTTCAACCATTTTGCTAAATGGGGTAAGGTCTTAAGTAGTTTACAACAATAATAATAATAATAATAATAATAATAATAATAATAATTTATGTCTTGTGTATTCCAAAAAAATCTCAAAAAAGAAAAAATATATTAATTTATATAGTCAAGTAATTAAGTTCCCTCATTAAGACAAATAATAAGTCAAACATTTAAATCAAAAAGAAAAGTTTTAAGTTGGCTTTTGAAGCTTTCTATATCTCTTAAGATATAGAAATGGCAACTCAGGAACCACATTAAAAAAAAACAAAACTCAAAGGGCAGTTGGTAGAATGCATACCTCCACCCAACCATGTCAAGCTGTACACCAAATTTCATCCAAATCCATTCACTGCCTTTTGAGTTGTGTTGAGAACAGAGAAAAAAATCCTGGATCCACATACATATCCAGATTTGCATGAAAATCTACTCAATTGTTCCTTGGCCCATGGCTCGCCTTTCCTCCAAATTTCATCAAAATCTGTTCACTACTTTTTGAGTTACGTTGGGAACAGTTGAACAAATAGAAGTGAAAACATAACCTCCTCCAGTAAAGCTACATTACATTACATTAATGGCATTTAGCAGACACTCTTATCCAGAGTGATATACAGCATCCCCAGTGCAGCCTGGGAAGCAGTTGGTGGGTAGGTGCCTTGCTCAAGGGTGCTTCAGCCATTCCTGCTGGTCCAGGGAATCAAACTGGAGACCTTTTGGTTCCAAAGCTGCTTCTTTAACCATTAGGCCATGGCTTCCCCAAATTGGCAAAAGTAACAAAAAAACAAAACAAAAACAAAACCCAACCTTGTATAGTTAATAGTAAGATATCTAGTAAAATTGTTCTTATACATAATTTAAAGCTCCAATGAAAGCATGTAGTATTAAATTATTCAAATATCTTATTGAGTTTCCTATAACAAGAGGTTTATGATTTATTCCCCAGTAAAATTATGGTAGCATCATGGAGTTTAACAAACTCTAGTTATCTTAAAATACTATACAGTATGGTGTTAATTTGTTTCATCAAATGGGATTTAAATATAGGATACTATTTGATAAAACCTATATTACAGTCAAAGTAAAAAGTATGTGAACCCTTTGGAGTTATCTGGTTTTCTGCATGAATTGGTAATATAAAGTGATCTGATCTTCATCCAAGTCACAGGTACTGATGTACACAATGAGCTTCAGCCAATAACACACACATTCTACTTTTTCATAACTTGATTATACAAATGCATTCAACATTCACAGTAGTGGTGGAAAAAGTAAGTGAACCTTTGGATTTAATAATTGGTTGACCCTCCCTTTGGCAGCAATGACCTCAATCAGGCGCTTCCTGTACCGTAGCTGCAGATCAGACCTGCACATCGTGCAGGGGGAATTTTAGCCCATTCTTCCCTGCAGAACTGCCTTAACTCTTCCATATTCTTAGGTTGTCTTCTGTGTATGGCTGTCTTCAAGTCATTCTACAGCATCTCAATAGGATTGAGATCTGGGCTCTGACTAGGCCACTCCAAAAGGTGGATTTTGTTCTTCTGAAACCATTGTGCTGTGGATTTGCTGCGATGTTTGGGGTCATTATCCTATTGCATCACCCAGCCTCTTCTGAGCTTCAGTTGACGGACAGACACCCTCACATTATCCTGGAGAATTTGTTGATAAATTAGGGAATTCATTTTCCCCTCAATGATGGCAAGCTGTCCAGGCCCTGACACAGCAAAGCAGGCCCAAATCATGATGTTCCCTCCACCATACTTTACTGTAGAGATGATGTTTTGATGTTGATATGCAGTGCCCTTTTTATACCAAATGGAGTTCTGCTTGTTCCTCCCAAATAGTTCAGTTTTGGTTTCATCACTTCACAAAACATTTTCCCAGTACCACTGTGGAGTGTCCAAGTGCTGTTTTGCAAAATTCAGGCATGCAGCAATGTTCTTTTTTGACAGCAGTGGCTTCCTTCTTGGTGTCCTGCCATGGACTCCTTTCTTGTTCAATGTTTTGCGTATTGTTTAATCTTGAACAAAGATGTTAGCCAGTTCTAATGACATCTTCAAGTCTTTTGCTGTCACTCTAGGGTTTTTCTTTACCTCATTAATGATTTTGTGTTGTGGTTTTGGGGTCATCTTGGCAGGGCTCCCACTTCTTGGCAGAGTAGCCACGATACCTAATTGTCTCCATTTATAGACAACTTGCCTGACAGTAGACTGATGAATACCTAAACTCTTTGAGTTGACTTTGTAACCCTTTCCAGCCTTATGCAAGTTAACAATTATTGATCTTAGGTCTTCAGATAGCTCTTTTGTGCGAGGCATGATTCCCATCTGGATATGCTTCTTGTCAAAAGTTCAAACTCAAACTTTTCAGGGTTTTTTATCAATCAGATTAATTCTAGGCCACACCTCTGAACTCGTTTCATTAAATGGAACCCAGGTGTGCTAAATTCTGACTGCAATGAGCTTTTTAAAAAGTCATTAGCTTAGGGTTCACTTGCTTTTTCCAACCTTCAGTTTCACAGTTTGAATGATTTATTCAATATGGTCAAACATTCTTTGAAAATCTGTGTATCTTTAGTTATAGGAGACTGTCTTTGTTCATTATTGTGACTTACATGAAGATATGACCATGTTTTATATGGGAATTAGACATAAATATAGAAAATTCCAGGGGGTTCACAAACTTTTTACTTTGACTGTTGATTTGATCCTAAATCCCTGGTATATGTTCTCTCTCTCTCTCTCTCTCTCTCTCTCTAGTATTGTTTGGCAGCTCAGATATGAAAGTTCTGCTTATATTAAAATGTGTTGGGGCCAGAGTGAAGGCCTTAGATAGCCAAAATAGTAGAGGTAAAAAAATAGCAAATAAAATCGCAGTTCTCCTGTTGAATATTGCCAACCTTGGCAAACAACTATTTCCTTTTTTCTCTTTCCAGGCAGCAGCAGAATATGTGAAAACTCGTCTGCCCGAGGTCCTGAAGCAGCATCTACAGAATTATGAGAAAGAGAAGGAGAACAGTCTTTTATCTTATCGATCCATCCTGGAGCAGCAGATCCTCAATGTGGATAAGGAGATTCTGGAGAAGTTGTCTGCCACCTATGATGAAGCAGGTGAGATGTTCTGTCAAGGAGTTTGGGTGGGGATGGAAAGGGTCAAATTTTGGGTAGGGAGCATGTAAACATGTCCAACTTAGGAAAAACTTGTATACGTATTCTGGTGTAGCTGGAAAAAGATGAACAAGACTTTACTTGTAAAATTAGCTTGCATGGATCATTAGATGGAGAGTTTACACAAAGTGTATTTGGTTTTCTGATTATGTTTTATGGAGTACATTTGAGATGATAGTAGATTGTTTGCATCACCATGCTTGGATCCCAGAATTCTTCTTCCACACCTTGTACAGTTAGTAGGATTGGTTTTGGTCAAAGGTATCCTTCAGTTTCTCTTAGGTTCTTTAGACTAGACATACGCTGATCCATTTTCAAGGAAATGGATCAAGCAGATGTAGTGGGTACATCCAGGTTGTTGTAGGATCAATAGGAACCACAGAATAACCACAGGAAGCTAGATAAATATAATCAAAATGCATGTGCAAAAATCGATCTGTTGGCCTAGCTTTGCTAGGATTTGTATCAACAGTTAGAATGGTCACGCCCCAAACAATTTACTGATTTGAGTGTTTGGGGATGGTGGCATCTGAACCTTCTTCACAGTAAGAAGGTTCTGGGTTCGAGCCCAGTGGCCATTGGGGGTCTTAATGTGTGGAGTTTGCATGTTCTCCCTGTGTCTGTGTGGGTTTCCTCCAGGTACTCCGGTTTCCCCCACAGTCCAAAGACATGCAGGTTAGATTAATTGGTGGTTCTAAATTGACCGTAGGTGTGAATGTGAGTGTGAATGGTTGTTTGTCTCTGTGTCAGCCCTGCGATGATCTGGCAACTCGCCCATCGTCAGCTGGGATAGTCTCCAGCTTGCTCATGACCCTGCACAGAATAAGCAGTTACGGATAATGGATGGATGAAGTGTTTGGGGGTGGCTGGTGGAGTTTGGAAAGGACAATGGTGCATGACCATATACGCAACTCAAAGCACAAAGGAAGCTCATTACAGAGAAGCAGCCAGCCTAGTTCTTGCCAACAGGAAGGCTACAGGAACTTGAATAACTACTCTTTACATCCACGGTGAGCAGAAAAGCATCTCAGAATGCACAAAAACCTTGAGGCTGAGGATGAGATACAGCAGAAGAAGACTGCATGAGGTTCCAGTCCTGGCAGCCATAAACAGGAAGTTGAGGCTACAGTGGGGACAGGTTCACACAAACTGGACAGTTGAAGATTGGACAAACATCACCTGCTTTATTACCCCCTCAATCTTCTACTGTTCAATATTGTTTTAGCGGTTGCTGGTGTGAATGTAGGGTTGGAGAATGAGAGTCTCCTCTTTGTCAACATATGCTTCCTCATCTCATCTCATTATCTCTAGCCGCTTTATCCTTCTACAGGGTCGCAGGCAAGCTGGAGCCTATCCCAGCTGACTACGGGCGAAAGGCGGGGTACACCCTGGACAAGTCGCCAGGTCATCACAGGGCTGACACATAGACACAGACAACCATTCACACTCACATTCACACCTATGGTCAATTTAGAGTCACCAGTTAACCTAACCTGCATGTCTTTGGACTGTGGGGGAAACCGGAGCACCCGGAGGAAACCCACGCGGACACGGGGAGAACATGCAAACTCCACACAGAAAGGCCCTCGCCGGCCACGGGGCTCGAACCTGGACCTTATTGTGAGGCGACAGCGCTAACCACTACACCACCGTGCTGCCCCATATGCTTCCTGTACTATTTAAATAAAGGTTTATCTTTCTGTGGCATCTCATAATTGTCCAACAATTGCTCTGGAGCAAGGGAGAGATACAGAGAATGGGAAAGTTGTTATTTCTTCCTTCATTATCCCCAATGAGGTCACTGTAGTTGGAGTACAGGACATATGATCATCTTTAATCATGGATGTAGTATTTCCTGTTTATCAGATCGGGTTTCTAATTGGCTGGCGTTGGTGAAATAGAATGTCACTCTGTGATTATCTTTGCACACTACTTGTTACATCATACCCTAAGTATACAGTATGTGGTGAAACCAAAATTCGACATTGTTGTTTAAAACTAACAAAGTTTTAGGACTGACTTTACACCCTGACTTGAGATCAAACTGGTGCAACTGGCTGCTCTGTTTCAACACAGAAATGAGAGCAAATTGTTGAGCATTGCTGTTTTAGTATAACAGTTAACAGTAACATAAAATTGGTCACGATATGAACCATTGACTATGAAAGCCTTTCTGTGAGCATACAGTACTGTGCAAAAGTCTTAGGCACCCTATAATTAATTTTTTTTAATACAGACTTTGTTATAGATTTCTATTTTATGACTTCTACATTATCAAGTCAGTACAAAAATTTTAGAGTCCAAATGTTCGTGTTTTTCCAGCACAAAATTAAATGTTACAGAAAACAAATGTTTGTATCCCAGCAGCATATTGCATAAGAGAGCACTTTTCAGATTAAAAAAGAAGCCATAATGAAGGCTACTGGGTTTTGGTGTAAAATTACCATAAGAAGCGAGTGTGACAAAGTGTCCGGAAGAACTGTGGCTGGTTCTGTAAGACGCTCAGTAAAACCTACAGCTCATTTCCTTATAAAACTGCACACATTGGACCTGAGACGACTTTTTTTTTTTTAAAGCAAAGGGTTGTCTCACACCAAATATTGACTGTTTCATTTATTATGGCTTACTGATAACTGTTTATAGTATTTTTTTTTTATTTTATGTATGTATGTATTTATTTATTTTAAACGTTGAAACATTTCATTATTTTTAAGCCATTTTTGGTCGACAGCATTACTTTACATGTGCCTAAGACTTTTGCACAGTACTATATGAGTGATTCCACGCTTATGGGTACTGAAATGGGGACATGAACTTATTTTTAAAAATTCACCTAAAACCATTTCTTTTTTTACCATCAGGTCACAAAACATGTAATCTTTAATGAATGATATGTTAAAAGATAACTTTAATTTTCTGAGATGTAATAAAAACATATTTATATGCCAAAGTCAAGCCTATGAGTTCCAAAATGATGTCTGTTACATTACTTCTGTTACGATTGTCCATCTCGCGTCTGTTACAAATTAATTACCATCTAGCTATATACCATGTTAATCTTATTGAAAGAATGTGTATGTTTATTCTACTACACATGTTTATTAATTATATTTGCTAAAACATCACCTTCCTATGTTTCAAAAAGTAATTCTACATTGTTAAAATTGAGAATATATATGTCCACAACACTTCTGTTACGTTCTGACTTTGGCATATAAATATGTTTTTATTACATCTCAGAAAATTAAAGTTCTCTTTTAACATATCATTCATTAAAGATTACATGTTTTGTGACCTGATGGTAAAAAAAGAAATGATTTTAGGTGAATTTTTAAAAATAAGTTCATGTCCCCATTTCAGTACCCATAAGCGTGGAATCACTCATATATTAATTAATTTTCCACCTGAAAATGAAAAGCTCTTATGTATAGTATCTAATGGTTGCTCTTTTACATTTACTGATGACCCCCACTCCCTCTTCAAATCGTAAAAATACTGTACACATTCCACCTTTCATTCAAATCATTGAAAAGTTGCACATTTTTGGGGATGAGGCACTTGGCGGCTGCCCTAGATATGCACACAGACATGAAGTGTTTTATTCATCTGTGCCACTTTCCCCCAAAATCACTGATGCTTTATTGATGATGAGATCAAGCGAGGAACAGAAGGTTGAAAAATTCACAGTGGCAGACACTCCATCATTCCTCAGTCCTCTCTCATTTTTGAATTCCATAACTATTACTGTCTACCCTTTCAGGTCTCCCCTCCTCCTCCCTTTTAATCTTATTTTCTTATCCCTACGTGTCCGGTTGTGATGCTCCTAATATGAACGTTGGATTTTGCAATCTGTTCCTTCTCTAAGTGATTTTGACCATGATGTTGGTTGTTGGTGCCAGATAAGCTGCTTTGAGTATTTCAGAAAGTGCTGATCTTCTAGGATGTTCCTGAAGACAAGAAAAAATATACAAAACAAAAAAAAAGTTTAAAAACACAGTTTTGCCATTATCTCTTGTTACTCTGAATGTCAAATCAGTCTCCTGTCGTGAGTCGTGGCTCAGGTGGATAAGGCGCAATACCATAAATCCAGGGACCTGGGTTCGATTCAGATCCGAGGTCATTTCCCGATCCCTCTCTCTCTCCTGCTCATTTCCTGTCTCTACACTGTCCTATCCAATAACGGTGAAAAAGCCCAAAAAATATCTTTAAATTTTCATGTTAGTGATTAATCACAATTGAATTGAAATAAGACTATTTTTATTCAACAAAGATGTGGCACAAACTGCAAAAACAATCTTGAAAATTGCAACAAAGGGGCAATACAATACAGAGCTGCTCAGAGCTCAAACCAATAAAGTGCAAGCTCAACACCTGAGAAAGACATTTAGCCTAAATAAGAAAAGTGCTCATTCATTAAATTATTTAAAAAAATAGATCTCCAAGCTATTAACCTGACTACTGAGAACCACTGGAACATTCACAATAGAGAGAGAGATTGAGGGAGAGAAGAGAGAGCTCTGCAAAACATAATTTTTCTCTTTGCACACTTTTGAACTGAATGTTTTCTGGCTCTGCCTCTCAGATGTGTATAATTCCGGTATTGCCTTCTCTGTAAAATGTCTGCGACCAGGCAACTCATATTTGGGATCGAGTGTGTTTAGTAATTTTTGGAAGCCTGGTTTTTCCACTATACTAACTGGGATCATGTCTTTGGGAATGAAGTTAGTGATTGCATCCGTTATAGCTCTCCATCTCTGACTCGTTTTCTCATATGGGGTGGCTTTGGAGAATGAGGCCGCTATGGTCATTTGTTTAGCTCGTGTGTGTGTGTGTGGGGGGGGGGGGGGGGGGGGTTTAGCTCGTGGGCAAGTAGTTCGGAGTTTAAGAGACTCTTCATACTGTACCGGGTGAGTTTTAGGTGATGGAACATATTTGTCGTGCTGCTGCCTTTCGTGATGACAGGTTTTTTTGCACACTTTACAAACTGGCATTAATGTTCCACGTCCTCCTCGCGATATCCAAAAAATGCCAGATGACTGACCCCTTACTAGTTATTTTAGGAACCAATTTGTCCGCTTCCATTTTTAATTTGTCGCTGAAATTGACAGAGCTTACACGGTAGCCCATGCAGCACCAGCGATTGCACGAACTGAGTCAGCGCTGTAAACCGAAACTAGGAAATCTTCCCGCCGGCAGTGTTGCCAGATACTGCTGACGTTTTCCAGCCCAAAATATGTTCAAAACCCGCCAAAATGCACTTAAAACCGCCCAATTGGACGGGAAACCGCCCAATCTGGCAACACAACCGAAACTAGAAAATCTTCCCGGAAGTTCCTTTCAGCACCGAGATGTCACCCGGGATTGGTTGGCGAGTGCGTGACGTTATTGTTTTCTTTACCCTTAGGCAGCCTCTCACGTTACTGCCTGAGGGACAGGGAGAAAACCACCGGGAAAGGTTTTAAACAAATGCAACAAACACAAGTCGGAAGATGACCATAAAATACTCAATAGTTACGATATAATAATTTTATGTATCGCACACAGAATTTTCGGCGATATGTCCAAAGACATGCAGTTAGGTTAACATGGGGGTGGCCTTGGGCTGAGGTGACCTTGAGCAAGGCGCCTAACCCCCAAATGCTCCCTGGGCGCTGTAGCGTAGCTGCCCACTGCTCTGGGTATGTGTGTGTGCTCATTGCTCACTTGTGTGCGCGCATGCATGTGTTCACTGTTTCAAATGGGTTAAATGCAGAGGATGAATTTTACTGTGCTTGAGTGTGCATGTGACCAGTAAAGCCGCCTTCAACTATCCAGTTTCGGCAAGCCTGTGCCCAATTTAGCCTTGTTTTCCTATTCTTGACTGACAGGATTGAAACCTGATCTGGCCTTCTGCTCTTGTAGCCTACTCACCTCAGGTTTTGATGTTTTGAGATGCTTTTCTGCTCACCACGGTTACAGAGTGGTTATTTGTGTTTCTGTAGCCTTCTTGTCAGCTCAAACCAGTCTAGCCATTCTCCTCATCAACAAGGTGTTTCTCCCCACAGACCTCTCTAGAGACTGTTGTGAATGAAAAAGAGATCTCAGGAGATCAGCAGTTTACTAACAACCAAGGTCAAAGTCACGGAGGTTACATTTTTCCCATTCTGATGTTTGATATGAACATTAACTGAAGCTCTGGACCTGTGATTGGTTGTAGCACTGCTGCTACATGATTGGCTGATTGGATAATTGCATGAATGTGCAGCATATAGACGTGAGTGAATAGTATATGATAAAGTAATTTAAGTTATAGTATAGCAACACCAGTTGTCTTTGATTTCATGAATTAAATTGAACTGTATTTATTAATAGTGGGAGAAAATGGCATTATGTTACATTAATGGTATTTAGCAGACGCGCTTATCCAGAGTGACATACAGCATACCCAGAGCAGCCTGGGGAGCAGTTGGGGGTTAGGTGCCTTACTCAAGGGCACTTCAGCCATTCCTGCTGATCCAGGGACTCGAACTGGTAACCTAATGCTTCTTTAACCATTAGGCCATGGCTTCTCCCATGATATGGTAGTATTTCCTTTTCTGAGTGTGTTATATTCTTTAATAACTTGTATATGTGTGCCTTTATCACAGTTTTCAATCACATTTCGTGTCCTCTGAAAAGCTTCTGGTTCCTTTTCGGGTGCAGTAATCACCCTATTGCCCACTATCCTGCATGTTTATTTCTTATTTTTGGCATATATTATACACTGTTATCCTTAAATCAGGTCTGGAGTCTGAGAAGCTGATAGAAAGTGTTTTTGTGTGTGTTTTGGGTTGTTTTCTTGTCTTCAAGGTACAACCCAATTGAATATTTAATTTCTTGGTTTTTGTGTCTACTGCCTCATAGACGCGGAGCCACTATATCATCGTAATGTAAGAATGAGTGTAACAATATGCGTATGCGCATGCACAGTGCGCTAAGCATTACAATCACCAGAACGGCAAATCGTGATCTCGCGATACGAACAGTTGATCTCGTGTTATCAAGGTACACAAGAACGAGTGGTGAAGCCACTATGTCATCGTGTTGTAAGAATGAGTGTAACAATAGCGAAACTTTATAACCAATCAGCACTCATCCTGATCAAGTTCGATTACCTGTTCTACTTCTTAATAAACTTCGGAACTAATCAGAACTAGAAATGAAATAAGAGAAACCCTGTTATAACTTCATAGTATCGGAAGATAATCGGCAGATAAAAAGATAAATGAAATTCATCTCGTGGTTCGCCAAGGCTACTGATTTCAATATCAAGTAAGTGGTGTTTATTTTAAGAAAATTTACCTTTTGATTATTACAGCTTTTATTTGGTTCTTCTGAAAGGTCAAATGAAAGGTTTGGTAAGTCGTGTTTGAGCTTTTTGGCTGATTATTTATGCCAAGAATTCCAGCCATTCAACAAAAACTCAAGAAGGCAGCGAAGACAACGTTGGAATCTTTTGAGGGATCCGCTCGGTTTGCAATTACAAAAGCTTTGTGGGAATAAATCAGCTCCTTCATGAAAACTAAGAGTAAAAGTTAAAAGTATAATTGGTCAAACTTCTGCTATTCGCTTTAATTTTTGAATTTAATTTTTTTTATTTTAGAGTCTTTACACCACACTTGTGAAACAAAATGTGCTCATCTCATCTCATTATCTCTAGCCACTTTATCCTGTTCTACAGGGTCGCACAAAATGTGCTCATTGGTACTAAATAATGCTTCTAAGACCATTCATGAACAAGTGCTTTCTTACGATTTTGAAAATGGATCTAGTTCACAGCACTGTATTTTGAACAAAACACAGTAAACAAAATTGGTAACCAAAATACTCCAAGCCCTGATGCTGCTCACAGCTTGGTGATGCTTGCAAGAGATGAGGTGAGGATCACTGAAACATGCATATGCTATATTTACTGTATGGACATGGGATCAGAAAACTATTTTATTTAGAAGCAGTAGCCACATGTACCCATAGGGTACTGATTTTTTAAAAAGGATATTAAATATATTGTTTTCCCGCACTCAAAAACCCACAATGGATCAAACGTTTTCAATTAAACTATATAAATGATGTACTTGTTTATTGATTTCTATTTAAACTGTATAATTTAGACAAACTTGTGATGGAACATTACCTGGTTCATAACAGAGTCTCTTTATTGTTTCAACAAGACAATGTTTGAAACTGGCTTTGAATTACTGCTGGATTGTATTTTGCATTGGCTGGGCATGTTCCTGTGATGAAGATTTCATTAAGTCGCAGAAATAGGATCTTTTAGCTGTATATGATGGTTCTGCAGATATGGCAGGGCAGAGTAATACTGCAGCTCAGACAAGGGTGTGTGTGTGCGAGAGAGAGTATGGAGGAGACGCAGGTGTCATCATTACTGTCCACTGGGTTTCAATCATCCTTGTGGATCTGGGTTCCTATAACTGACATGCAAAAAAAAAAAAAATAATAATGAGAGCACGGGAAAGAGTAGAAGAAGCAGAATTCATCGATGTGAAAGGTACATATATAGATATATAGACATCTCTCTCCTGCTGTCTGGCCTCTATGGAATGGCAGCGTGTCTAATTGGAGAGGGAGATGAGTGGACCAATACAACTCATTATCTTCAACACTGGGTGGAGATAAAAATAATTAGAGACACAGGGGAAGATTACAAAGAGATTGTGTGTGTGTGTGTGTGTGTGTGTGTGTATGTGTGAGAGAGAGAGAGATAAAATATAACAAAGTACATTTTAAATATTTCTTTCCAGCATTCCAACGAACTAGCACAGCTACAAAACTCTCACCTGTCACGTCCACATGCGTTTATGATCTGAGTGTGGAGCGCGCACCAAAGACTACTATGCGCGCACAGCAGCGCACCTCAAACTGCTACTCGCACACAAGCTAATTAGGACAAAGTACCTTGCACCTGTTCCTGATTAGAGGGCAATCATGGTGCATGCTTACTTAACCCAGACTTTATGAAGTATACGCCTCATGTTACCGAGCCTTATATTGTTTCGTCTTTCTCTGGTTCTCGACTCTGATTTGCATTTCCTTGGACATCCCGTTTGCGCCTTGTATTACCCTTGCCCGTTGCACGACCCTGCCTCTGCCTGACGTTTTTGATCCGTTTGCCTGTTTTGTAAATAAACTCTTCCTGCATTTACATCTGTTCAACTGTCATCAATACATGACATCAACTCAGCTTAATTAAATAATATGTCTTCAAGTATAATATAATATTTGACATTTGTTATGGCATTACAATATTATCAAGTGCTTCAAAATGGGCACTTGAACTAACTTAGCGTCACAGTAGTCTATATTTTGTTAGTTTTTATGCAGCTATATACTGAATATCAGTCTGACCAAAGGACCAACATCCCTGGCAGAGGGTCTTTCTTGCGTTTCGACAGTGTTCGACACAATTTCTGTAGTATAAATCATTTTCAGTGTGTGGAATTGCCTCCAAAGCTTTGGGATTTTCAGTGAATCGACTCTGTGATTGACTTCCAGCAACATAAGTGTGAACTGAAAGCAGCACAGACACACACACACACACACACACACACACACACACACACACATATATATATATATATATATATATATATATATATATATATATATATATATTTTTTTTTTTTTTTTTTTTTTTTTTTTACTTCACACAAAATATCCATATATACCTCACACAAAATATCCATCCATCCATCCATTATCTGTAACCACTTATCCTTTGTAGGGTCGCAGGCAAGCTGGAGCCTATCCTATCTTAACGTTGACTGTGCACTTGTTAAATCTTCACTTGTTGTCCGAAACCTTGGAATACCGCTTGACCCCTCACTCAACTTTGATCCCCACATTAAATTCCTCACCAAGACTGCTTTCTTCCACCTCTGGAACATCGCCTGTCTTTGCCCCTTTCTTTCCATTAGTGATGCTCAGACTTTGGTCCACTCCTTCATTATGTCCCGCTTAGATTATTGCAACTCCCTTTTTACTGGCCTCCCTACTAAATCCCTTCAGAGACTACAATACATTCAGAACTCTGCAGCGAGACTCCTTACCCATACCAAACGATCTTCTCGTATCACCCCCATTCTTTCTCAGCTTCACTGGCTACCTGTTGTGTCCCGTATTAAGTATAAAATCTTACTACTCACCTTCAAAACTCTCCACAACCTTGCTCCTCCTTACATCTGTGATCTTCTGACCCCTTACACTCCAGCCCGCTCTCTCAGATCCTTTAGCCATAATCTCCTTGCTGTTCCTCGCACTAGATCCTCTACCCTGGGTGGCAGGTCTTTCAGCACCATGGCCCCCAAGCTCTGGAATTCCCTCCCTCAACCCCTCCATGACTGCTCTTCCCTTCCTTTCTTCAAATCTCATCTCAAAACCTTTCTGTTTCATGAACACTTCTCCTCCACCACTGCATAAACTCACCAATCTTTAGCAACCTTTTTTTTGTGTGTTGTTTTCTTTGACCTATGTAAAGCGACCTTGAGTTTGAGAAAGATGATATATAAATGTAATTTATTATTATCCCAGTTGACTATGGGCAAGTGGTGGGGTACACCCTGGTCATCACGGGGCTGGCACATAGAGACAAACAACCATTCACACTCACATTCACGTATACAGTCAATTTAGAGCCACCAGTTAGCCTAACCTGCATGTCTTTGGACTGTGGGGGAAACTGGAGCACCTGGAGGGAAACCCACACAGACACGGGGAGAACATGCAAACTCCACAGAGAAAGGCCCCCATCAGCCGCTGGGCTTGAACCCAGAACTTTCTTGCTGTGAGGCGACAGTGCTAACCACTGTGCTGCTGTATTCAAAATATATTTTGTTTATATTTAAATTTACTAATAGGGTGGCATGGTGGTGTAGTGGTTAGCACTGTCGCCTCACAGCAAGAAGGTCCTGGGTTCAAGCCTAGCGGCCGGCGAGGGCCTTTCTGTGTGAAGTTTGCATGTTCTCCCAGTGTCTGCGTGGGTTTCCTCCGGGTGCTCCGGTTTCCCCCACAGTCCAAAGACATGCAGGTTAGGTTAACTGGTGACTCTAAATTGACCATAGGTGTGAATGTGAGTGTGAATGGTTGTTTGTCTCTGTGTCAGCCCTGCGATAACCTGGCGACTTGTCCAGGGTGTACCCCGCCTTTCGCCCGTAGTCAGCTGGGATAGGCTCCAGCTTGCCTGCGACCCTGTAAAACAGGATAAGCGGCTACAGATAATGGATAGATAGATTTGCTAATTAATTCAAATTGCTTCGCTATGTGTGGCAGGAAGTGAGGGGTGTGTGTGACATTTCTCATGCTTCATACCATAGACGAAGTAATTGATGATGAAATTCATTGCCATTGTCTGTGAATTTACATGTTTGATTTATTTATATTAATGATGGCTCAATTTATAAAGTCTACATCTTTCGTATATTCAATAACACACAATCTTTCCCCTCTTATTCCAACGAAGCAGAATGGACTTTATATCTAAAGTACTGAATGTGAGAGAGAGAACATGGGGGTGTGAGTGAGAGCATTAGCAAGGCAGAAATCGGGAAAGACAGACATCATTTTAGGAAAGGGACATACTGTGTTCATGCTAAATTTGCTGCATTGCCTGAGGAGAACAAGGAACCACACAGAGCTGACTATAATGGTTATAGTGTATTACGTTAGATCTTACCTTACAAATATTATAGAATGTACTTTTATGTAAGGAGTAAAAGATGATGGAGCATGTTGTCAGGGGAAACTAATCAACAGCAATGTGGTGTGACACAAAGCAGTTATGTTTAGCACCCAGAAGTTGATCTTTTTCCAATAACAGCATGCACTGAAGCAGTTTATTCCTCTTATGCCACAGCAAATTGCCAACTATTCAAATTATTTATTAAAGAACGTCATGTAGGACTTTCAGCTTAAATTATGTGAATCAAATTCACGTGTTTGAAGGCTAATGCTAATAAGACACAAAGTTTTATCTGTAATAGAGAGTGAGAGATGTAACAATGTTTAGTCTTATCAAATTAAAACAGCTCAGCCATAAGCAAACCTTGATGCCAGTGGCAAAAGTGGCGTTCCTGAAATAGCATTCTGTATCCTGCTACATTGCTATCCTGTTCCATTGAATCATACTGTTTTTTAAAGGTGCTACGTGTAAGAATTTTGGTTGAATCTCATCTCATTATCTCTAGCCGTTTTATCCTGTTCTACAGGGTCGCAGGCAAGCTGGAGCCTATCCCAGCTGACTATGGGCGAAAGGCGGGGTACACCCTGGACAAGTCGCCAGGTCATCACAGGGCTGACACATAGACACAGACAACCATTCACACTCACATTCACACCTACGGTCAATTTAGAGTCACCAGTTAACCTAACCTGCATGTCTTTGGACTGTGGGGGAAAACGGAGCACCCGGAGGAAACCCACGCGGACAACATGCAAACTCCGCACAGAAAGGCCCTCGCCGGCCCCGGGGCTCGAACCCAGGACCTTCTTGCTGTGAGGCGACAGCGCTAACCACTACACCACCGTGCCGCCTTGGTTGAAACTTTTAGAAAAATTTTAAATTCTCAACAAAATGTGAAGAAGTAACAGATTTGACATTATGTTGAAGATGTATTGCATTGCAGAGATAGCTACTGAAGTTAGCATGCTAACCAGCTAGCCCCAAGACAGGACGTATCCGTCTGTCTCATAATACCACTTTGTACCTCAAGAGGCGATAGTGAGTCACTGTAGTGTTCGGTCTGCCCTCAGCCCAAAATGAGCAGAGAAGTCACGCGTCACTGGCAGCTACATACATGTTAGCTTCGAAGCTCAGACTGCCGAAAAACAGAGAATTGAAGCAAATGGGTCGTTGCAATTCATAAAAACTACTGGAATCCAGGCACTGAAACATGGATTTGCTGTATTTTTGGAAGAGAGGAAAGAGAAAGAAAAGGGATCCTATCAGGAAGAACTGAATCACAATGCCAAACAGTGAAAGACTAGATTACAGAGCGAGCCTCCACTCACATACCTGGACATTGCAATCTCATTTTTGGACTGAGTGCCTACACATTGCATGAGTTCAAAAGTTACAGATCCCTGGAAGCTCGTGAACAGTTGTTTTTTTAGTGCCTGTGTGGAAGATCTGCTAATTCACAAGCCGGCAACTGCGAGAACCCATTTACATAAAGGTAATGTGGCACTCCTCTTTTTGGCTCAATTATTTAACCAAATATATAATTCAAAACATTCAGCTATGTCATTATTTTATTGAGTCATAGGTGTTTTAATCAGTCGCATTATTAATAAAAATTATTTTGTAAAACGGTTACATATTTGCTGTGTCATGAGCTGTAGTGGTCTTAGGCACTACTGATGCGTGAGCTGCTGTGGGTGTGTTCTTGCTAAAAGCTGAACTAAACAAGCTATAATGTAACTATAGGCTAATGGCACACATGATGATTATAAGGTAGCAGTGTTATCTTGACCAGTTCTCAGAGTTTCAGCAGTTTAGTCAAATTTCGTGTATTTTTGCCATGCTGTTAATTAGTAGTTGGCGCTTTTTATTTTTAAAAATATTTAATTAATTAATTATTATTATTTTAAATATATAACTGACTGTTGCGTTAGATTGTGCTATTTTCAGTGAGTGATATATTCATGCTATATAGATGACTTGCAACCACGTGATCAAAATGTGCTAGGTCATGAGTGTCCGCCATGATGATGGATATACAAAGCAACTTGGATGGCAGCCGCTGAAAGTGTGTCTGTAAACAATGCTGAATTTTCTCACTATCACGATTTGAATGGTCAAGCGAAGATTTAATACAAAGAGATGATGGATGTGTGTGGTTTTAACCCGTATTATTTTAAAAAGTTAGACTTTTCTGAGGGGCGGCACGGTGGTGTAGTGGTTAGTGCTGTCGCCTCACAGCAAGAAGGCTCGGGTTCGAGCCCCGTGGCCAGCGAGGGCCTTTCTGTGCGGAGTTTGCATGTTCTCCCCGTGTCCGCGTGGGTTTCCTCCGGGTGCTCCGGTTTCCCCCACAGTCCAAAGACATGCAGGTTAGGTTAACTGGTGACTCTAAATTGACCGTAGGTGTGAATGTGAGTGTGAATGGTTGTCTGTGTCTATGTGTCAGCCCTGTGATGACCTGGCGACTTGTCCAGGGTGTACCCCGCCTTTCGCCCGTAGTCAGCTGGGATAGGCTCCAGCTTGCCTGCGACCCTGTAGAAGGATAAAGCGACTAGAGATAATGAGATGAATGAGATGAGACTTTTCTGAAGATAAGACGCTTCTATCGACCATCGAGTACCCAGATCTCATCTCATTATCTCTAGCCGCTTTGTCCTGTTCTACAGGGTCGTAGGCAAGCTGGAGCCTATCCCAGCTGACTACGGGCGAAAGGCGGGGTACACCCTGGACAAGTCGCCAGGTCATCACAGGGCTGACACATAGACACAGACAACCATTCACACTCACATTCACACCTACGGTCAATTTAGAGTCACCAGTTAACCTAACCTGCATGTCTTTGGACTGTGGGGGAAACCGGAGCACCCGGAGGAAACCCACGCGGACACGGGGAGAACATGCAAACTCCGCACAGAAAGGCCCTCGCCGGCCACGGGGCTCGAACCCGGGCCTTCTTGCTGTGAGGCAACAGCACTAACCACTACACCACCGTGCCGCCCGAGTACCCAGATATCATGTTCTATCTGGTTTGGCTGCGGAAGAATCAAGTCCGACCTTGGATGAAACATAGCCCATTTTCTGAGTGGGTGCCCAGCCTGGATTGTTTCTATCGTATAATTCTGCTAGCACTCCTAGAAGTGAAATGGTAATACGTACGTGTGTTAAAATTATAACAACGACCAAGTGAACCACGACAAGAGAACGCTCATTTAATAGCAAAATTCTAGCAACATGAAATAAAATTCTTCCATGATCATTATTGAGAAACCTTTTGAATCTCACCTGTGATAAAATTATTACTGCAAACACAAGCTGTTTTGGTTTTAGCCTCTGTTAGATCAGCCCTGCTGATGTTGTTCAGCTGTGCTCGTCTCCTCTCCATACTAAGCCTCAGCGTTTCCTAGCTCTCTTTTCGAATCACAGATGGAATTCTAAAAAATCGGAACGTGCCATGATCACGAGTACTGTTGTGACCACAATCATATACAACACAAAGATACGGCAGAGCTAAAAGAACGCTTAAAGCAGTGGAAAAACAAAGAGAGTTGCACACATGTGACTGTTTTGTATGGAATGTCGCTTGACCCCACATTTGTATATCCACCAACATGGCCGACATCCAGGTTTCTATTTTGCTTTGACATCACTTGCAAGTCAAGGATTCAGTGAGTCATAATTCTTTGAGAGTGGTGATATGTTGGGGGGGACTGTGCATTTCCTTGTTTCTTACAATAGGGCTGGACACCCTAACTTTCTGACCCCTATTTGTTTGGAGTGTGGCCAGGTAGCCAATTTTTACACATTGTACCTGTATATGGACAAGTCATCAGCTGCCCAGCCCTAACGCTGCTGTTCAACAATTCTGACAATACAGAGTGCAAGAGTGGAAAGTGTTCAAAAAAGCAGCTACATTGGCAGCATATTCCATCTGATTAAAAAAAAATTGTCTGGCGTGCTTGAAACTGATACAGGCTGGTCTGATTGCTACTTGTTTGCACTGTGACTGGTTACTGCCAACTGCACTACCTCCCACACTGAGAGCTGTATATTCTATTATTTGCTCTTATTGGTAATGTTTTATTTCTTTGGTATTTTGTATTTTAGTTTTTTATACGACCTCCTTGTATAATGCTATTTAGTTTTTGTATTGATCTTGTGCAATGGGGAAATGTTACTGGATACCTTGAATTTCCCTATGGGATTAATAAAGTATCCATCCATCCATCCAGTTCTTGAAACTGGTACAGGCGGTCCTGATTACTACTTGTTTTGGTTAATTCTTGATATTTATTTTCGCTCACACATTCTGCTCTGTGCTTAAAGGTCTCCTTGCATCGTTTTTTCATTAATTGTCCGGTGGTCTCTAGTATGAATGAATGCCCTGTGAGCCGGTTTTGGTGAAAAAAAAAAATGCTGTGGTTCTCCTGTTTCAAGCTGTTCTAGTTTGGTGGAGGAGTGGGTGGCGGGAGAACGACAGGATTTCAGCTCTTACTCATTAATATACATGACATGTAAACGCATTATCCCTGATTGGCTAACAGCACTGTGACGCTACCTCCAGTGAATCAGAGCAAGCAGATGTGGGTGTCTTACTACGGCAAGAGAGAAAGAACAAACCGCGAAAGGAAAAATACCGCGCGCTGACATCATTGAGGTGCGACGCGAGGAAATAAGAAATTCAACAAATGTTTGGGTTTTTACTGAACAAACAAACGAATAAAATGAACGAGTGACTTAAAAAAAAGAATGTGGGTGTCTTTGTAAAAACTGTTTTGATTGGCTATTATGGTCTCGACGTCGATGTTTTGACCAATAACAATGTAGATAACATGAATTTTACATCACATTCAACGAGATTTAAATGAGACTAAAGATGACAACTTACAAATAATGTGTAAACATCGTTGGAATTAATAAAGTTTGAACAGCATGAAGGAACATACCCCGACCCCCCGAAATTAATAAAAAAAAATTCTCAACGGATTTGGCATAATATAAAAAGGACGTTTTTTACTCAGAAAAAGCGGAACTCCGCCGAGAAGCGGAAAACTCTCATCCCTGCCTAGCTTGTGACCATGTCATGCATGCTAACGTGGAGAATATGAACATGCTATTTTGTAACAAAAACCTTCGAACAAAAAGTTCATGTTTTACTTAGAGCTTGTGAGCTGGTGGTCGATCATCTTGACGGTACAGATCCAGGGATTAAATGCAACCTCGAAGCAAAACCACTACTGAAGGCACCGAAGTTTGAAAAGTCACTGTGGTTGAAATGATCAGAACACAGTACTAACGTTGCATTATACTTTGCTGGTGGTGTTCCAAAGATAAATTCCAACCATTTCTTCTTCACCTCTTCTATCTTGGGCAAGAAATGCAACGTTGATGTCTTACTGCCACAAATAACACAGGCATGAACTTGTTCAGACATGTTTTCAACTTGCTTTTAGGTCCTCTTCGTTAGCTACTGATGAGATGGGCTCTGCTCAGTGTTGCCAGATACTGCTGACGTTTTCCAGCCCAAAATATGTTCAAAACCGCCCAATCTGGCAACACTGGCTCTGCTATCTCTCCTCGCGCTTAAATCCGAACTTCCTTCCCGTGGGTGGTCGCAAGCCAAGGTGGGCGAGGCCATGAATACTAATTTACGAAGTGACGTAAGATCGTATGGCTTTTTCAGATTCGCTCGTTTTTCCGACTATTTTCTTTCATAAGCTAATACAGGGAATGGGAGTAGAATTACATTTTCACATGCAGCATGCATATGCAACTCGGAGTGAACTATGGTATTTCAAAAAGAGCCAGTATTAAACTTTTTTGGTGGAAGGGCACCTTTAATGAAGGTTATGTTGAATGTCTTTTTCTTCTTTTCATAAAACTATGATCCTGACGGCTGATGTAATGGTACATAATGTCTTTCTTCTTTCATACAGTAGCGTAGTTGAAACCAGTGCTGTAATGCTTCATCGCCCATTTATGTTATACATAGATTACTTAGCTTTGTCAATTAAATCATCATCCAGTCACATAGCTACAACACACTCTTGAATGTAAATATATACTCATGTTTGTCCTACAATAAACTGAGAAACATTTGTGAGCAGCTGTGCCTGTGTAACTGTTTGCTCCCGGACCGAACCGTGAGGCAGAATCTCTTAGGCGGCAGAGATCTACATTCCTAGATCATACTTTGTCAATTTAACCTCCTTCGATACACAGATATCAAAACCTAACAGCCTCGAACCCACTCCTGGTGCCCCGTTCTTGACTTTGTTCCAATTAACTCATGCCAAAAGAAAAGGTGGGAGAAATTTAAAATTGCTGACAATTGAATATTTAAAAAAAATTTATTTACAAATTGAAATGTGAATATTTTAATATGTCTGTATTTAAAAAAATAACAACAACAAGAAAGTACACCTGTCTGCTGTCTGTATGCAGGTAATGAAAAGCCAACCAATATCTCATCTCATCTCATTATCTCTAGCCGCTTTATCCTTCTACAGGGTCGCAGGCAAGCTGGAGCCTATCCCAGCTGACTACGGGCGAAAGGCGGGGTACACCCTGGACAAGTCGCCAGGTCATCACAGGGCTGACACATAGACACAGACAACCATTCACACTCACATTCACACCTACGGTCAATTTAGAGTCACCAGTTAACCTAACCTGCATGTCTTTGGACTGTGGGGGAAACCGGAGCACCCGGAGGAAACCCACGCGGACACGGGGAGAACATGCAAACTCCACACAGAAAGGCCCTCGCCGGCCCCGGGGCTCGAACCCAGGACCTTCTTGCTGTGAGGCGACAGCGCTAACCACTACACCACCGTGCCGCCCAACCAATATCTACATTACCTAAATGAAATAAAGGCATAATAAATGAAAATTATTTTAAAGAATGACACTGCACACACCACCACATAGATCACTCCTCACGGTATTGATTATTCTTTAATGTTTTCATGCTTTATAACCCAAGCTTTAGCAATAAAATTGTAGCGCTCTTTGCCAAAGGAATAAAGTCAGTTTAATTCATAGATTTTTGTTTTTAAACTGCTTCATCATGCCAACTTTGTTGGAGATTGTTTTTGTTTTTCTATTCCCAACGTAACTCAATATGTAGTGAACAGAGGTGGATAAAGTACCCAACTTCATTACTTAAGTCAAAGTACAGATCCCACTGGTCAAATGTTACTCCGATACAAGTGAAAGTTGTACAGTCAAAGTTTTACTTAAGTTAAAGTACTGAAGTACTTGCTTTTAAAAATACTTGAGTATTAAAAGTACATTTTCTATCAGCGTATTATATTATTGCCACAATGCTTACAAAACCTAATGCCGCTACCAAGGACAGAAATGTGAATTCACAAAATAAACGCATGCTGTGCCATCATGGCGGTTTAACGTTAAGCTAGCTAGTCAGTGAAGCTCCACCTGAAGCCTAGCAAACTCTCTTTTCAAACTCGAAATCATATTGGGTAGCTAACGCTACTAGAAAAGAAAGATTTCTACATTCTGTTTACAACCCCGATTCCAAAAAAGTTGGGACAAAGTACAAATTGTAAATAAAAACGGAATGCAATGATGTGGAAGTTTCAAAATTCCATATTTTATTCAGAATGAAACATAGATGACATATCGAATGTTTAAACTGAGAAAATGTATCATTTAAAGAGAAAAATTAGGTGATTTTACATTTCATGACAACAACACATCTCAAAAAAGTTGGGACAAGGCCATGTTTACCACTGTGAGACATCCCCTTTTCTCTTTACAGCAGTCTGTAAATGTCTGGGGACTGAGGAGACAAGTTGCTCAAGTTTAGGGATAGGAATGTTAACCCATTCTTGTCTAATGTAGGATTCTAGTTGCTCAACTGTCTTGGGTCTTTTTTGTCGTATCTTCCGTTTTATGATGCGCCAAATGTTTTCTATGGGTGAAAGATCTGGACTGCAAGCTGGCCAATTCAGTACCCGGACCCTTCTTCTACGCAGCCATGATGCTGTAATTGATGCAGTATGTGGTTTGGCATTGTCATGTTGGAAAATGCAAGGTCTTCCCTGAAAGAGATGTCGTCTGGGTGGGAGCATATGTTGCTCTAGAACCTGGATATACCTTTCAGCATTGATGGTGTCTTTCCAGATGTGTAAGCTGCCCATGCCACACGCACTAATGCAACCCCATACCATCAGAGATGCAGGCTTCTGAACTGAGCGCTGATAACTACTTGGGTCGTCCTTCTCCTCTTTAGTCCGAATGACACGGTGTCCCTGATTTCCATAAAGAACTTCAAATTTTGATTCGTCTGACCACAGAACAGTTTTCCACTTTGCCACAGTCCATTTTAAATGAGCCTTGGCCCAGAGAAGACGTCTGCGCTTCTGGATCATGTTTAGATACGGCTTCTTCTTTGAACTATAGAGTTTTAGCTGGCAACGGCGGATGGCACGGTGAATTGTGTTCACAGATAATGTTCTCTGGAAATATTCCTGAGCCCATTTTGTGATTTCCAATACAGAAGCATGCCTGTATGTGACCCAGTGCCATCTAAGGGCCCGAAAATCACGGGCACCCAGTATGGTTTTCTGGCCTTGACCCTTACGCACAGAGATTCTTCCAGATTCTCTGAATCTTTTGATGATATTATGCACTGTAGATGATGATGATATGTTCAAACTCTTTGCAATTTTACATTGTCGAACTCCTTTCTGATATTGCTCCACTATTTGTTGGCGCAGAATTAGGGGGATTGGTGATCCTCTTCCCATCTTTACTTCTGAGAGCCGCTGCCACTCCAAGACGCTCTTTTTATACCCAGTCATGTTAATGACCTATTGCCAATTGACCTAATGAGTTGCAATTTGGTCCTCCAGCTGTTCCTTTTTTGTACCTTTAACTTTTCCAGCCTCTTATTGCCCCTGTCCCAACTTTTTTGAGATGTGTTGCTGTCATGAAATTTCAAATGAGCCAATATTTGGCATGAAATTTCAAAATGTCTCACTTTCGACATTTGATATGTTGTCTATGTTCTATTGTGAATACAATATCAGTTTTTGAGATTTGTAAATTATTGCATTCCGTTTTTATTTACAATTTGTACTTTGTCACAACTTTTTTGGAATCGGGGTTGTATTTGTCAAGATTATGCTGAAACATATTTCTGAAAGGACTTTTAGATATGTTAACAGTATTCATGTTAGCATAACTCCGTTTTTACATGCTGACTAACAGTGTCCCAGTTAACTAGCTATGTGTAAACGTTCCCCGTGGACAAGGCTATGGCAACTTGGCGGGCAAATCCATAGAAAGTCATTTGACTAATCAGACTGCATAGCTACATTTGCAACATTATCGCAAGCTCTAAAAGCACAGACAACTTCACTGCAAGCTTTTTCTTGGAATAAAACGTTTATATACCTCAATATGCTTCCGCAGGTTGGGCAGCGAGTTTTTGTTGGCCGTGATGTGGTTCGTTTTCGGCAAACAAAGCAAACATTTCAAACAAAACGTATCTTTAATCCTTTCAGAAAACTGAAACATGGGTTCTAGGTATGGTAATGAGTGTGTGCATTCCCCAGAAGAACCGCCTCCTTCCATTCTGCCATCAATTGATCGTGTTAAATAATGCTGTTGAGAAATCATTGAGCTTGATTTTATACAGTCTATGGATGTGATGTGACCCTAGTGATTACTGATGGGCTGTCTCAGTATCACCTGCGAAAAAAACAATCACGTTTTAGAAAAGAAAAGAAAAAACATCCACTTTCAAAGCCGCTTCATAGTAACGAGTAATGAGGACCTTGACAGAAATGTAGTGGAGTGAAAAGTACGATATTTGTCTTTCAAATGTAGTGAAGTTAAAGTCGTAAGTTTCCAAAAAAAATAATACTCGAGTAAAGTACAGATACTCAAAAGGTATACTTAAGTACAGTACTCAAGTAAATGTACTTCATTATTGTCCACCTCTGGTAGTGAATGGATTTTGATGAAATTTGGAGGAATGGTGAGCCATGGGCCAAGGAACAATTGATTAGATTTTGATGCAAATCCGGATATGTATGTGGATCCAGGATTTATTTATTTATTTATTTATTTATTTATTTGGTCTGTTCCCACTCAAAATGTAGTGAAAGGATTTGGATGAAATTTGGTGTCCAGCTTTAGGATTATCCTCAGTTCAAGTGATTTGAGTTTGATGTTATGTGGCTTGGTGGAAGTATGCACTCTACTCTTCCAAGTGCCCTTGTAGTTAAATATTGTTGCTAAAATTGGACGTTTTCTACCTACGAGTGATCCAGAAAATCTCTTGCCTTCTATAAACATTTTCTTTCATAGCTTTCAACTGTCTGTACTTCATTATTTCTCTCACGCTGTCTTTTTTTCCAGCTTCATTCTTTTTTTTCACCCGTCCTCTCTTTCAGCCCCCATAAACCTTCTCATTTGTCTTCCTTTCATCATTTTTTCCAACTTTCTTTCCCTCTGTTTTTGCATGTTTTGAAGAAGAACAAGCTCTGTATGGAACTGTGGCGATTATCTTCTGATAAGTGTTACATAATCACTGATCATGAATGATAACAGTGAAGAGTTGTGGGCGGGGTGTTTTTTTTTTTTTTTTTTGGTTGTTTGGTACCTACTTACATTCTAGATATGGATGTTCAGTCATTCAGAATTATTAGCAAACTTGGTAAAGGTGTGTAAAAAAAAAATAAAAAATGTCTGATTTTAATTAGCTTAATTTCACATTGGAGATTTCATACAAATCTAACATTTAGTCTAAGAAAATTAAAACCTTTATAAAGATGTATATTTTGTAACAAAAGCAGAATTATTGGAAGATCCATCCATTATCTGTAACCGCTTATCCTGTGCAGGGTCGCAGGCAAGCTGGAGCCTATCCCAGCTGACTATGGGCGAGAGGCGGGGTACACCCTGGACAAGTCGCCAGGAAAAGGCTGCAAATGTATTTTTCTCCCATGTCCAGAGAGAAGGATGGTTAGAGATCATGATTGGAGATGCCATTTTGGTGTAACCAAATGTACAATTAGACACCACCTTCATGCCAAAGAACTATGTGGAAGGCAAGCCAAAAGAAAGCTTTTTCATTCATTTAACCACAAACATAAGCATCTGTGGTTTACTGGACACCACTGGAACTTTGACTAGACCAAGCTCTTTGGTTAGATGAGACAAAAATAGAGCTTTCTAGCAACAAATGGTTTCCAAAAGTGTGGGTTTTGTGTAAAAAGAATGATGGCTCTGGGGCTCCTGAGTGGCGCAACTGAAAAGCGTTCACCCTATCATCTGGAAGTGTCTCTAGCTCGAATCTCGATGATGCTACAACTATCTGGCCGGGAGCCCAAGAGAGTAAGGCCAAGTTTACATTAGACCGTATCTGTCTCGTTTTCTTCGCGGCTGCACTGTCCGTTTACATTAAACCGCCTGGAAACGCCGGGAAACGGGAATCCGCCAGGGTCCACGTATTCAATCTAGATTGTGTCTGGTCCGGTGCTGTGTAAACATTGAGAATACGCGGATACGCTGTGCTGAGCTTTAGCTGGCGTCGTCATTGGACAACGTCACTGTGACATCCACCTTCCTGATTCGCTGGCGTTGGTCATGTGACGCGACTGCTGAAAAACGGCGCGGACTTCCGCCTTGTATCACCTTTCATTAAAGAGTATAAAAGTATGAAAATACTGCAAATACTGATGCAAATACTGCCCATTGTGTAGTTATGATTGTCTTTAGGCTTTCCATCCTTCCACTTGCAAGTGGTAAGTGATATGCGCTGGGATCACACACACAGCGGCTCAGTCCCGAATCGTGGCTCGTGCACTTCACTTGCGCGCTCTGTGAGCTGCGCAGGGCCGGAGTGCGCACCCTCCAGAGGGCACTCGCTGTTCAGGGCGGAGTGATTTGGAGCGCAGGATGCCTGCGGAGCCGAGCGTATCCGTGTATTGGTGTTGCTGTGTGCACGCGAATCGTGTATTGGTGTTGCTGTGTGCACACTAATCGTTTTAAAAACGTTAATCTGATGATCCGCTGATACGGTCTAATGTAAACCCCACCTATAATGGGCCTGTGGTGTCAGGAAGGGAGGGGTGGCATTATCTTTCTCCCTGGTCAATTGTGGTGACACCAACCAATCATGGTCATTGTTGGCTCATGCGTGTGAAGGTGGGTGCGGATATCTCCTTCCTCCAAGTGTTATGCCACCACTAATGCACATGATGGCTTTCACTCTCCCTGGTTGATAGCCTTGTGATGGGGAGAGCTGTCTAATGGGTGGGAATTGGCTATGAAGGAGAAAATCAGCCATTTCTGTTTAGTATGCTGGAGGATTTGTGGAGATTGAGAGATTTTGAAATGGGTTGTTTATCCTCCTAAGGTCCTTGGAACCTTTTTAAGATACTTGTCATTATGGACTCCCTGAAGTACCAGGAGATTTTAAATGTAAACTTCTGCCAAGAAGATATAACTGGGTTGTGGTTAAGTCTTCAGCAAAATGGTTTAGTGAACACAGAATCGAGCTTTTGACCTGGCCATCCATGAGCTGAAGAGGACAGTCCATAAGAGAGAACCTTGAAGACGATCCGAAAATATTCTTGGGTTTCACGTGACGTCACAACCGCCTCGTTAGTGATTCAAAACTTTAGCTGGTGGTCTACCAAAGCTCAGTTGACAAAGCATTTGTACGGAGAAGTTGCATTGCTTGCATGAAAAATGCCTTACGCTTGCGTTGTTTTAGGTTGTTCGAATCGATCAAACCGTGAAACTGATCAAAGTTTCTTCAGGGTTCCCTGTGAACAAATAAAAAAGGGTGAATGAACACAGGATTTCACAAAAAGACGTCGAGAAAGATGGCTTTTGAACCTCTCACTGAAATCGAAGGGAGCCGAGTCGAAGCATGCTCGAGTTTGTAGTGATCACTTCGTGAAAGGTTTGTATATCCCTCTCAGCTATGTCCTTAGTGTTTTCCAAGTACTTTTCTTGCCATGTGTCGTTATTTTATGGTACTTTTTTAGTCATGAAGTGCTAAAGTCCCAAGTTGTTTCTTTGTTTACTGCTCACAAAGTCCATATGCATGAATGTCGTGACAAAATTCTTACCTAGCTATACAGTTACAACATGCCGTGATCACTTCTCCGTCTTGTTTAACTAAGATCCAGGTCTTTAAAGGGGTTTCTGATGATCTTTGTGAATGATTTATCTGAGTGATCAGAACCAACACAAGTGAGAATCAAGCAGTGTTGTTTGTTTACACTTCAACTTGCAGCGCTTTGTTGTAAAGACGCAAACAAAAAGCTTAAACAAAAACATACTTACACGGGCGAAAACAATACAGGATTCATTTGGCAGCGACTTGATACTGAGGTCCTTTACCCAGCCACATACAAAAAAGTTTTAAGCCTCCGTACTCTTCCATGCTTTCATCTGTTTTGTGGTGTAGAAGGATGACCAGATAGTTTGAGATGTCGGGGAACTCGACTGAAGGGTAGTTTTCGAGATCGTATGACAAATCCTTCTTTCCCAGACTGTAGGGGTCGATTCCATTGCACATAGCAATCTTCTAAATATATCTAAAGCAAGCAGTGGCTTCTAGATTACGAGCATACTCTGATAAGTTATCGCTAGTTGTTTGCACTACAGCAGCCGTTTTGGTTTGCTAGACCACCAGCTGTTTTACCAGAAGTGAAATCGCTAAGAAAAGTCACGTGACTGAAACCCAAGAATTGAGGAGTTCTCCAGATTCTGAACACTTAGGAGCGTTGTAACGTTGGTAAAGGGAGGTAACACTCAGGATAATGTGTAAAGGGCATGTTTGCTAAATAGCTAACTGTGTAGCTAGAAATGTCTCATCTCATCTCATTATCTCTAGCCGCTTTATCCTGTTCTACAGGGTCGCAGGCAAGAGCCTATCCCAGCTGACTACGGGCGAAAGGCGGGGTACACCCTGGACAAGTCGCCAGGTCATCACAGGGCTGACACATAGACACAGACAACCATTCACACTCACATTCACACCTACGGTCAATTTAGAGTCACCAGTTAACCTAACCTGCATGTCTTTGGACTGTGGGGGAAACCGGAGCACCCGGAGGAAACCCACGCGGACAACATGCAAACTCCGCACAGAAAGGCCCTCACTGGCCACGGGGCTCGAACCCGGACCTTCTTGCTGTGAGGCGACAGCGCTAACCACTACACCACCGTGCCGCCCCAGCTAGAAATGTATGAATTGATATGAGCTAGCTAACTTTGTGTTATTGATAAAGAAGGTGGTCTTCATTTCAGTATCGGTATAACGTTCTCTGGGCTCATTTGGTTTTCCTGTTTTGTGTTGGCTCCTCCTACCTGCTCACCTGAGGCCTGTCTCACCTGGTTCAGCCTCTATATAAGATCAGTTTGACAGATACCAGAGAGAAAGAGGAAGGGACAGGTGGCAGCTGTCCTTTTTGGGCCTTTTTGGTTTGTGGGGTTTTATTTGTTGCATTATTTTTATTTATTTATTGTTTATTTTATTTTTTTTTTGTTACAGGGCACCACACCTTGTGTTCCATTCACGTTCTTGACACTATTGATGACTGACTAACCGTACTGACCCATTTGCTTATATTGTTTGTCTTTAATTCTTTCCTCAGTTTAAGTTTTGTTTTAGCTTATTCCAATAAATCCTTGAGTTTTCTAATTTAAAGAAGTGTGTTATCCTCTTTTGTTATGGTCTTGAGCCGGGTCGCAACAATAACTCACTTGGTTAGCTGGCATAAAACTGGATTTTTAGATTAGCGTGTCAGTTCTTCTTCTTCTTGCTGCTCATGGTCCGCATATTTGATTTGGCATAAGGGTTTTTTTTAAATAACACCGAATGCCCTTCCTGAATGCCAACCCTCCCCAAGCTATCTGGGCTTGGGACCGGCACTAACCATGCACTGACTTGTGCAACCCCAGTGGCTGGGTTTGTTTGTTTGTTTGTTTGTTTGTTTGTTTTAAATAAATTTACCTAATCTGCATATCTTTGAAATATGGGAGGAAACCGGAGCACCCAGAGGAAACCCACACAGATGGGGAAGAACATGCAAACTCGACACAGAAAGGTCCCTGCTGGCTATGAGGTTTGAATCCCGAACCTTTTTTGCTGTGAGGTGACCGTGTTAACCACTGCACCAGATTAGTGTGTCAATTGTAGGCACAAAAAAGTATATTAT
The DNA here is from genome assembly GCF_027579695.1 of Neoarius graeffei. Classification (NCBI taxonomy): domain Eukaryota; kingdom Metazoa; phylum Chordata; class Actinopteri; order Siluriformes; family Ariidae; genus Neoarius; species Neoarius graeffei. The sequence continues at coordinate 16,404,695 of NC_083591.1, read as the reverse complement.
AAAGCTTTTCACCAGATGATCTATTTGCTCTTTCTTGATTTCATCTAACTAATCTTGCTTATTACATTTACTTTTACTCACATCCATTGTTACTACAGTAGCAGTACTTTTACTCGGCAGTATGTGTTGGACTATTTCCACCTCTGCTAATTAACCACAAAAATTTTTCATTAACTTTTTCCCCCCATCTTTACAAAGGGTGCTAATAATTCTGGCGCTGACTCAAGATAGAAGAAAAGTAGGGTCTGTTGGTAAGATGTAGATGATAACGCGGTAAGAGCATTACTGTTGTGAAAGTATTTTAATAGATTTTACCAAACACATATCAGTGTTGTAGGGCAGCACGGTGGTGTAGTGGTTAGCACTGTCGCCTCACAGCAAGAAGGTTCGGGTTTGAGCCCCATGGCCGGCGAGGGCCTTTCTGTGCGGAGTTTGCATGTTCTCCCCGTGTCCGCGTGGGTTTCCTCTGGGTGCTCCGGTTTCCCCCACAGTCCAAAGACATGCAGGTTAGGTTAACTGGTGACTCTAAATTGACCGTGAGTGTGAATGGTTGTCTGTGTCTATGTGTCAGCCCTGTGATGATCTGGTGACTTGTCCAGGGTGTACCCCGCCTTTCGCCCGTAGTCAGATGGGATAGGCTCCAGCTTGCCCGCGACCCTGTAGAACAGGATAAAGCGGCTAGAGATAATGAGATGAGATGAGAGATATCAGTGTTGTAGTCAAGGCACTAAACTTTGAGTCCGAGTCCAGTCTCGAGTCCCCAGTGTTCAAGTCCGAGTCATTAAAAAAATTTCACATCGAGTCCAAGTCAAGTCCAAGAACAAGACTCAAACTGCACCATTTGACGGTGGTTGTTTCAGCGCCATTAACATTTACTTTGTTCCTGAGCATGACGTATGAACAGATGAATGTGCATTCTCTTTGTCAGGGAGTGCGAAGTATTCTGTCAGAGATGGTTTGGAGACGGATGTAAGTACAAAAGGTGTTTATTAGTACAAGTGAAGACAGGTAAACAATCCAGAATGGCAGGCAAAATCATAAAACAGTGAAACAGGCAATAGGTCAAGCGAGGCACAAACAGGCTATCGTAGGCTCTGTAGAATCAAAGACGAGAAACAGGAAATCAGGGATCAAGAAACCAAACAAGCAAATAAGGTTCAGTAATGTGTCAGCAACGCAACTCAATACTTTGCAAAGTGTGTTTTCACAGTTTTTATATAAACGTGCTGATTGCGCCTTAATCCTGTGCAGGTGCGAGTTGTTTACGACACACGCGAGAGTCCGCTTGGTGTGCACGCTGTCCAGAGAGTCTATCTGATGCACGCGCCAAGGTGCACAGGCGCGGCACTCTCTTGCACGAAGTTAGTACAAAAATTAATAGAGATATAAATATAAATATCTTATGCCAAATTATTATGGCATGTTACAAAAAAATAAAGAAAAAATCCAAGTCCTCATCTCCAGTTTACGAGTCTGACTGCAGTAAATGCACAAGTCCAAGTCAAGTCACGAGTCCTTAAAATTAGGGCACAAGTCCTGGACTCGAGTACTAAAAGCCTGACATACACATTGATATTGATGATGTATCATGAGTCCATGTTTTTGAGCTTCCTCCTACTTTCATCCTCTTTGACTTGAAAAGCATGAAATGGTATGGAGCTGGGTATGAGAGAAAGATTGAATGAGTGTGTGTGTGGGTGGGTGTGTGTGTGGGGGGGGGACACACTAAGGAGATTCGCTCATTTTCTGCACTCATCTCTTTTGTCTTTATTTCTCTTTTCTTCTTTTCTATAAATAGCCTCTTTCCCTCAACTCTTCTTTTTTCACTTTTTTCCCCAGATTGGGGAAGACGAAGTTTATAATCTGTTGTACTTTATAATTAAAATCTTTTCAACCTTCCACACTATTCGTGAGTAGAATGAACCAAATCTGTCTATAGGGGAATACACAGCGGACTTGCTGAAATCAAGACTGCAGTGAATGGAAAGAATACTGTGGTATAATCTGGTACAGCTACCAAGCTTTTGGTCAATCCTTCAAAGATTAAAAGGCTGGGGTTCCCCCCCCCCCCCCCCCCCCCCGGGCTATTTAAGGTGGATTATTTTGTGTAACCAGGCTGAACAATGCCAGCAAGGTTTGAATGAAAAAATCCACAGTGGTTTAAAGAACCGAGGCTGGGGCTGATTTCTTTCTAGCCCAGACTGTAGAATCAGTGTCAGTCATGCACACAGAGTGAGACATCTTCTGGATTTGACATCACAACTTCCCTAATTTATCACAAACTATGCAACGTGAATCAGGTGTCTTCGAGCATGGACATGAGCAGACTGTCCAGGAGTCCAGCCTTGTCCTGGATCAGGTTTGGGCTGTTGGGAATACAGTGTTCCTGTGTAGCAAGTAGCTCAGTTTGTCCTGGTATGAACCCTTGTCCTCACATCTTCCTTTCTTCATTAGCACAGCTTTGGAATGTAGTGTTATGAAACCAAGATGCACTCAACCTACTGCATGCTAATAAAAATCACTAAATTTATGTATAATAATCATTTCATAATGCCTAATAGCATCAGCATGGTGCTTTGAATCAGGTAGAGGTGACTTATTTCTGATCAGTATGCTTTGTTTAGCCTTTGAAAGCGATGCTAAAAGCTCTGAGGGAGGAACAGATGGTCCGACAGGCAGTATGTTCTGTGCCGATGGGATCTTGTTGAGCAAACCCTGGTCCTGGGAAAATTAAACAAAGAAGGGAAAAGGGAGCAGGGGGAAAAAAAGGATTCAGAAAAGTGAGCGCAAGAGGAAAAAGCAAAGTTAAAGTTGCTGCCTTGGAGAAGCCAAGCATTGTTTGAAGTTAGCAGGTGTTTAGATTGGCTGATTTCCAAAAGAAAGTGCATATTGTGTGTTGGACCTGAGAGAAAGGAGCTATTTTGCAGCAGAAGGTCATTTGGACAAAAGACTACGACTGGTTGAAACAGTATTTGTTTTGTAAATTCACTTTGTGTAGTCATGTTGCATCCCACTAACCATTCCTCTCTCTCGCTCTCTTTCTCTCTCCTTTAGGAACAACATGCCTGGTGGCGACGTTGTCTGATAAGGAACTGACGGTAGCTAACGTCGGCGATTCCCGAGGAGTTTTGTGTGATAAAGACGGTAATGCCATCCCCCTATCATATGATCACAAACCGTACCAACTCAGAGAGCGCAAGAGGATCAAGAAAGCAGGTGGGCCACAAAAAAAACAAGGATGAAATGTATCATGTCTATGCAATGGTGCTTTGTTGCCCCCTAATGGTTCCAGCTTGAATTGCATGTGATGATGACGAATTTGTTTAGTAAAATAATGTACAAAATACAAGTATAGTGTACATTAAAAAACATGGATAGCACAATAAAGAGTAAACACTGATTTCCATTATGGTCCAAGTGCATCAAGTGCCAAAAGAGGGGAGGAGAAAAAAAAAAAGTGTCCAGGAGGTATGCAAAATAAAATATGGCATGAACTAGAAGGTTAGCGAGGACATAATAAAAGGATTTTGTGAATGCTGATAAAATTGATCAAATAATTTTGTGACATTGGATTTAAAACTACATAAAACATTATGGACTGCAACTGACATGGTAGTTCATTCCAGGTAGTGATCGCAGTGATACCTAAATAAAGAATGGCCAAATTACTTAACAGAGGGGAAAATAAAGGGACACACCAGATACTGAAAGCAAAGGTTCACATACTTTTGCCACTCACAGATATGTAATATTGGATCATTTCCCTCAATAAATAAATGACCAAGTATAATATTTTTGTCTCATTTGTTTAACTGGGTTCTCTTTATCTACTTTTAGGACTTATGTGAAAATCTGATGATGTTTTAGGTCATATTTATGCAGAAATATAGAAAATTCTAAAGGGTTCACAAACTTTCAAGCACCACTGTAGCTGAAACACATTTACAGTTAGGTCCATAAATATTTGGACAGAGACAACATTGTTCTAATTTTGGTTCTGTACATTACCACAATGAATTTTGAACAAAACAGTTCAGATGCAGGGCAGCACGGTGGTGTAGTGGTTAGCGCTGTCGCCTCACAGCAAGAAGGTCCTGGGTTCGAGCCCCGGGGCTGGCGAGGGCCTTTCTGTGTGGAGTTTGCATGTTCTCCCCGTGTCCGCGTGGGTTTCCTCCGGGTGCTCCGGTTTCCCCCACAGTCCAAAGACATGCAGGTTAGGTTAACTGGTGACTCTAAATTGACCGTAGGTGTGAATGGGTGTCTGTGTGTCAGCCCTGTGATGACCTGGCGACTTGTCCAGGGTGTACCCCGCCTTTCGCCCGTAGTCAGCTGGGATAGGCTCCAGCTTGCCTGCGACCCTGTAGAAGGATAAAGCGGCTAGAGATAATGAATAAATGAATGAATGAGTTCAGATGCAGTTGAAGTTCAGACTTTCAGCTTTAATTCAGTGGGTTGAACAAAAATGATTGCATAAAAATGTGAGAAACTAAAGCATTTTTTAAACACAATCCCTTCATTTCAGGGGTTCAAAAGTAATTGGACAAATTAAATAATTGTAAATAAAATGTTCATTTCTAATACTTGGTTGAAAACCCTTTGTTGGCAATGACTGCCTGAAGTCTTGAACTCATGGACATCACCAGATGCTGTGTTTCCTCCTTTTTAATGCTCTGCCAGGCCTTTACTGCAGCGGTTTTCAGTTGCTGTTTGTTTGTGGGCCTTTCTGTCTGAAGTTTAGTCTTTAACAAGTGAAATGCATGCTCAATTGGGTTGAGATCAGGTGACTGACTTGGCCATTCAAGAATATTCCACTTCTTTGCTTTAATAAACTCCTGGGTTGCTTTGGCTTTATGTTTTGGGTCATTGTCCATCTGTATTATGAAACGCCAACCAATCAGTTTGACTGGATTTGAGCACACAGTATGTCTCTGAATACCTCAGGATTCATCCGGCTGCTTCCGTCCTGTGTCACATCATCAATAAACACTAGTGACCCAGTGCCACTGGCAGCCATGCATGCCCAAGCCATCACACTGCCTCCGCCGTGTTTTACAGATGATGTGGTATGCTTTGGATCATGAGCTGTACCACACCTTCGCCATACTTTTTTCTTTCCATCATTCTGGTAGAGGTTGATCTTGGTTTCATCTGTCCAAAGAATGTTCTTCCAGAACTGTGTTGGCTTGTTTAGATGTTTTTTAGCAAAGTCCAATCTAGCCTAGAATTCTGTTCCAGTCTAGAATAAAAATTCTTGAGGCTTATGAGTGGCTTGCACCGTGCAGTGAACCGTCTGTATTTACTTTCATGCAGTCTTCTCTTTATGGTAGATTTGGATATTGATACGCCTACCTCCTGGAGAGTGTTGTTCACTTGGTTGGCTGTTGTGAAGGGGTTTCTCTTCACCATGGAAATTATTCTGCGATCATCCACCACTGTTGACTTCTGTGGGCGTCCAGGTCTTTTTGCATTGATGAGTTCACCAGTGCTTTCTTTCTTTCTCAGGATGTACCAAACTGTAGATTTTGCCACTCCTAATATTGTAGCAATTTCTCAGATGAGTTTTTTCTGTTTTCGCAGCTTAAGGATGGCTTGTTTCACCTGCATGGAGAGCTCCTTTGACTGCATGTTTTCTTCACAGCAAAATCTTCCAAATGCAAGCACCACACCTCAAATCAACTCCAGGCCTTTTATCTGCTTAATTGAAAATGACATGAAGGAATTTCCCACACCTGCCCATGAAATAGCCTTTGAGTCAATTGTCCAATTACTTTTGGTCCCTTTAAAAACAGAGTAGCACATGTTAAAGAGCTGAAACTCCTAAACCCTTCATCCAATTTTAATGTGGATACCCTCAAATGAAAGCTGAAAGTCTGGACTTTATGTCCATGTCCATTATATAACTATAACTTGAATATGTTTCAGTAAACAGGTAAAAAAAATTTGTGTCAGTGTCCAAATATATATGGACCTAACTGTATATTAATATTATAGTCTACTTTTAATAGCAAGTATCAAGTGGAGTCACCATTCAGAATAACTTCAGTGCTATTTGGAAAGCCGTCTTACAAATCTGGATGAAGGTGAAGTTGATATTGGACGACTGGTTGTCCTGATATTCAGGAAACCTGTTTGATGAAACCTTAGCAGCATATAAAAGGAGTATGATGATGATCCACCAACATGTTTATCCGATAGACTGGGTTGAATTAGTGCATCAGTAAATGTGTTAATTACTGTATTTACAGCTCATCAGACAACGTTCCTTTAATACTCCTTTTACCATTGTGACTTTTTACGATCCTTGCATATCTATGACTCATAGAAGTTACAATAGATTATGCTTTCTTATACATTTGGCCTGGATGCATGCACTTTCTGCTTTTTAACGCTCATAATATATGTTTTGTTGTTGTTTTAAGATAAGGTGACAATTTTTCTTGTCTTATTAAATGCCATGGTAACTGCTCTAGCGGTGTCTCCCTGTGACGTGACATCACAGTGGCACACAACTACTAAATTCTCACAGGAAAAGCATAAATAACAACCACCAACAAATTAGAAGCAGAATTGCTAAACACACCAAGACTGCACTAAACATACACTGATCGGCCATAACATTATGACCACTGAGAGGTTAAGTTAATAACATTGATTATCTTGTTACAGTGGCACCTGTCAAAGGGTGGGATATATTAGGCAGCAAGAGAACAATCAGTTCTTGAAGTTAATGTGTTGGAAGCAGGAAAAATGGGCAAGCCACCCATGAACACCCTAAAAGATGTGCCATTTTGTTCGATGCTCAGACCCAGTCATCTAGCCACCACAATTTGGCCCTTGTCAAAGTCACTCATATCTTTACGCTTGCCAATTTTTCCTGCTTCCAACACATCAACTTCAAGAACGGACTGTTCTCTTGCTGCCTAATATATCCCACCTCTTGACAGGTGCCACTGTAACGAGAAGTCAATCACTTGAACTTTCAGTGTTTTTAATTTTACAGCTTGTGTGTGTGTGTGTTCTATTCATATTCACTGGATATGAGCAATCGTGTGCTCTGATTGATTGGCTACTCTACTACGAGGCTATCTGTTCATATACCGTGAGCAGAGAAAAACAAAATGGTGGAGCATGTTGCTGAACCAACAGAGGATGAAATATAAAAACTGTACTCGAAAACAAAACGCCAAAAATACAAAATGCAACAAAATATGGAATGAAAGTATTTGATGGTAAGGACGTATCTTTTTTTTTCAGGAATTATTATTATTATTATTATAGCATTTTTCACAAATTGCTACTGTCATTTCACCAGTTTGTTTACATTCTAAGTGAAAATGATTTTGTTGGACATTCTGTATAAAGTTTTTATGTATCGAATTTGCAAAAAAATAAAAATGCTCCGTTTTCTCAAAATCCAGTGAATGTGGATACAATAAAACAGTTTATTTATATATATATATATATATATATATATATATATATATATATATATATATATATATATATATAAATAATGCTTTTCATAGTGGAGTTTTCCTTTAAACCAGTGTTAAATCAGTGGCTTGAACATTTCCTTCTCTCTCTCAGGTGGCTTCATTAGCTTCAACGGCTCGTGGCGCGTGCAAGGAATCCTGGCAATGTCTCGATCTCTGGGCGACTACCCGCTCAAGAAGCTAAACGTTGTCATCCCCGAACCTGATGTGGTGACCTTTGACCTGGACAAACTGGAGCCCGAATTCATGATCCTGGCGTCAGATGGCCTGTGGGACGCCTTCAATAACGAGGAGGCTGTGCATTTCATCCGCGAACGCCTTGATGAGCCACATTTCGGCGCCAAGAGCATCGTGCTGCAGGCATTTTACCGTGGCTGCCCAGACAACATCACAGTCATGGTAGTTAAATTTAAAAAGAGTGGCACCAAAACAGCCGAGCAGTGAACCACGACGAATAATATATTCAGAATTATCAGTCTATTTGAATATATTATTGGCTCATTATAGTACCAGTCAAATGTTTGCAAACACTTCTATTACTATGAATGAGTAAGGGTGTCCAAACTTTTGATTGATACGAAAGGAAAACCATTTCATGACTATTTTTGGAGCAAGAACTGTTTATTACAATAGTGTCCAATTAAAGTAAACTCGTATCATCCCGTTATGTCATTTTCCAATATCGTTTGTTTCAAATAGCCACTGACGGAGAGGAACTTTTAAAAGAAGCCACATCTTGTGTAATGGAATACCAGACTCCATGTCACTTCCCTCCTGAAAATTTTAGCTTAATATTAATTTATTCATGTTCAGGCGTACTATTCAGAAAGTACCGAATGATAAAATTAGGTACCTTAGAATGCAAGTCCAAGCTCTGGGATATTAAGCAGTTAAATTATATCAGTATTGCCAGGATGATTTTGATGTTTCAGGAATTAAATCTAATGAAATAAAATTTTCTTTTTTCGATGAAAACTAAATGACACGTAGCCTCCTGTAGAATTTATTCTAATGGCAGAAATTTATTCTTAAGGCAAGACACAACAGGTCACATCAGCCAGTTTTTAGATTTGTGTATAACTTGTGTTCATAAGAGAGCTTCTCGTAAGCTGTCGTTAAAAAAAAAATAATAATAATAATTGCAGCAGAAAAAAATTTAATTCACTGTTTGTCTGCTCATAAACCACGTTGTATTTTTAAAACCATTTTCTCTTCATGAACATTTTAGATTTTCATCACTATCCTTAATTAGATGCTTATTACAGAGGAAAGTCTTAAATATTTGATTATTGTTGGATTTATGTTCAATTCTCTATTGAGATTATATAAAATGCCATTTTAGCACTGCATGGTACTGTATTCTTGATTTAAGCAATACAAAGATGGTTTTTGAACAAGCTTTTCTGTCAAAAAAAATTTTTATTTGAAATTGGAATAATAACATTTTAATTTTGTCAAAAGACTCCATTTTTGGATTTTATTAAGTTTGCAAATTGATGTACTTTACATAATTAAAAGTTCCAATAAAAAAATTATTCAGCAGTGTCATATCAAGAACTGGTAAAGAGAAGTGTTATATCTGTTGTTTATTTCACCTGTAGTGTTTTGCCTTATATCCTTGTGGATCATATTCGAATCGTATTTCTATTCGTTTGAACTAAAACTCAGCTGATCTGATGCCATTTGGAAACTCGAACAGAATAACTATATAGTGCAAAGTTCTTCCCAAAACGTCATTTAAGTTTGCGATGGCAATTTTTTTTCCCCCGTTATAACTTTATCCATTCTTTCTTTTCAAGGTCATACAAAACCAGATACAGATTTCAAGCAAAGGTTTGTTTTCACTTGATTAAGTTTAGTTTTAAAGTGTGTACACTGAGGGAACGCACAAAATTATTGTGATTTGTATATATCTAGTAAAAGATATATAGATAGTGAATGCACATGTTCTGATCATTAGTCTCTGTTTCACCAAAGCGCTGTTGAGTTCTCAATTCTAATTGTTTAAGCGGTGTTGATTAATTTTCTATAACATTCGCACCGGCTGTAATTCAACTCACAGGTCTATATTAATGTGCTTGTTTTGATTTTTACATAGTAACCGCTAATTCGCAAGGACTTGTATGGTAGATGTTTGCTGTAATCGAAGGCTAATAATAAACACTTATAAGAGGTTTGGTATTTAACAAAGAATAACGTGATCGTTGATATGGTGATGTTTGCTTAATGTTTATAGAAGGAGACTTGAGTGTCAGTGCTTTAACAGTGTGTTAGTTTGTACCATGGGAAAGTTGTCAGGACTGAAGGATTTGCTCTTTTGGGTTTCTCGCTATCCAGGCTTGTAGTACTTGAGTCCAGGACTCGAACTCGAGTCTGACTCGTGCCCTAATTTTAAAGACTTGTGACTTGACTTGGACTCTGACTCGTACATTAACTGCATTCGGATCCGTAAATTGGAGATGAGGACTCGGATTTTTTCTTTACTTTTGTAACATGCCATAATAATTTGGCATAAGATATTTATATCTGTATTAATTTTTGTACTGATTTCGTGCAAGAGTGTCACACCTGCGTGCCTTGGCACGTGCATCAGATAAAACTCTCAGGCGCGCTCCGGACAGCACACGCGCCAAGCAGACTCTCTCGTGCGCGCTGTAAATGGTTTCACATAAAGGCAGCAACAGCCACCGTCAAATGATGCGGTTGGACTCTTGTTCTCGGACTTGACTCAAAATTTTCTTTAATGACTTGGACTTGACTCAGACTTGAACACTGGGGACTCGAGACTGGACTCGAACTTGAGGTTTAGTGACTAGAATGCAACACTGTCAGCATCATGACAAGGTGGTTTTGTTTTGTCTTATTGAAAAGTCAGGAGGGAATGTCTTTATTTCAATGGAAAATTGCTATGAAAGGAATTAAATACTCTTGTGACATGTTTTATTGGAAAATCATCAACTTTGGAGGTGGTAACGGAATCATAGCCCCTGTCTGGGGGTTGTTGTTTTTTTTTAATAAGGTGTGTGCGCTATACATTTTAACAACAGACATTGCTTGCTTTGGTAAATTTGTTTCATTCTTTCTCTGTCGCATCTTGTGCTTTGGCCCAAAGTGCTGAATTAATAAATAAAATAATAGCATAAAACTGGTTGATAAAACATACTAATATATTCTGTTCTAGAGATGATGCTTCTTTGGTTCATTTTAGTCCCTTGATTCTGTTTCCTGAATCCAGATCCGAATAACTGCAGCTGTAACACAAGTCAAAGCAAGTGTGGAAATGAAATTTCTCCAATAACTTGCATAACATTTGTATCCAGAAGCCATCAAACAAAACACATTCTGGTTGCCTTATTTTGACTTCATTGTATTGTTTTGTCATTTCCTTTGCTTCACCCAAATTTCATCAAGTGTTGAGGATGCCATGCACATCAAATGTAAATACAATATTTTACATATTGAAGTCTCCTTGAGACAGACTAATAAAGTGAAATGTACATATTGAATATTATTAACCATAATTCCAATATATAAGGAAATGCATCAAATTCTGGTTTAAGATTTTATGAGATTTAATAGCTAATAGCTTTTTGTGTGTTTTATTTTTCATTTGTTGGGGGTTTTTTCGGTTGTGTATTTCTGCAGAATACAGTATAGTTGTAAAATGTTTTGTTGTTGATTTCAAGAATCTGTTTTAAAAAAAATGTCTGAATTAAAGGGAAAATGAAACTATGAAAATGTAACAATAAAAAGTGCAAGAACGAAAGTCAAAATGTGTCCATGTGTTAAGTGGGTTTTTTGTAATGATTTATAATTACACTATCTGGCGTTGCCTCGAATAGAAAGGCTCTCAAGGTTTCTTCTTCATTTCAGAGCCACTGTTACCTTTCAGGATCTAAATCTACATCTGGTTTATTGAAAAGCTGCTTGTGACAATGTCTACTGTTAAAAATAATATGCAAATGAAGAAAAAAATGAAAATGAATTGAATTTATTATAGTATATGAATGTAGATGTGATCCAAGCAGAGCAAAAAAGAACTTGCTCGGGATGTACTGCATAACATTTCTAATGTCGAAATTTCATATTTTCGAGGTCAAAGTATTTTGAAACTTTCCAAAAATTACATATTTTGACATCATGTAGCATGTTTCTAACACTAATAGATGCGTGTATCTGAATCAACCAGAAAGAAAATTCAGATTAAATCTACAAAGTTTCTTGTTCATTCAGATGACTAAATGAACTTGTATTGCAATTAAGTAGTTTATCAGACTGGGCCTTATTGATCAGGTGTTTTTTTTTTTTTTTAAGAAATGCGTGTGAATATTTTATGGGCCAAACCAAACTAAAACTTACTTTCAAACGTTTTGGTAATGCTGATTTACTTTGCACTCATGTGTGTATGTTGATAAATGTCAATCACCCAGAAAGTAGCTTATAGCACACCTGATTTCCATTTAGTGACCTCCAAAAAACTTCATAAAAGGCAAATCTTACAGAAAGCTGAAAAAAATGTTATGCACTAAATTTTCCAGTAATGCAGCTCAGCCACTGTGGAACATCAGCTACCATAAACACCCTAAGGCTTCTTATTTTTATAGGGTGCCATTACTTTTGTCATGATCTTATTTGTCTTAATATATGGAATTTTTTTTTTATTCAAGTCATTAATATGAAAGGACAAGCTTCACAGAATTTTCATTAAATTCCTTTAAATTGAAATAAATGAGGGGGCGCCATGGTGGTATAGTGGTTAGCGCTGTCGCCTCACAACAAGAAGGTCCGGGTTTGAGCCCCGTGGCCGGCGAGGGCCTTTCTGTGCGGAGTTTGCATGTTCTCCCAGTGTCCGCGTGGGTTTCCTCCGGGTGCTCCGGTTTCCCCCACAGTCCAAAGACATGCAGGTTAGGTTAACTGGTGACTCTAAATTGACCGTAGGTGTGAATGGTTGTCTGTGTCTACAGTGGTGCTTGAAAGTTTGTGAACCCTTTAGAATTTTCTATATTTCTGCATAAATATGACCTAAAACATCATCAGATTTTCACACAAGTCCTAAAAGTAGATAAAGAGAGCCCAGTTAAAAAAATGAGACAAAAATTTTATACTTGCTCATTTATATATTGAGGAAAATGATCCAATATTACATATCTGTGAGTGGCAAAAGTATGTGAACCTTTGCTTTCAGTATCTGGTGTGACCCCCTTGTGCAGCAATAACTGCAACTAAACGTTTCCGGTAACTGTTGATCAGTCCTGCACACCGGCTTGGAGGAATTTTAGCCCATTCCTCCATACAGAAAAGCTTCAACTCTGGGATGTTGGTGGGTTTCCTCACATGAACTGCTCACTTCAGGTCCTTCCACAACATTTCGATTGGATTAAGGTCAAGACATTGACTTGGCCATTCCAAAACATCAACTTTATTCTTCTTTAACCATTCTTTGGTAGAACGACTTGTGTGCTTAGGGTCGTTGTCTTGCTGCATGACCCACCTTCTCTTGAGATTCAGTTAGTGGACAGATATCCTGACATTTTCCTTTAGAATTCGCTGGTATAATTCAGAATTCATTGTTCCCTCAATGATGGCAAGTCGTCCTTACCCAGATGCAGCAAAACAGGCCCAAATCATGATACTACCACCACCATGTTTCACAGATGGGATAAGGTTCTTATGCTGGAATGCAGTGTTTTCCTTTCTCCAAACATAACACTGCTCATTTAAGCCAAAAAGTTCTATTTGGTCTCTTCCGTCCACAAAACATTTTTCCAATAGCCTTCTGGCTTGTCCACGTGATCTTTAGCAAACTGCAGACGAGCAGCAATGTTCTTTTTGGAGAGCAGTGGCTTTCTCCTTGCAACCCTGCCATGCACACCATTGTTGTTCAGTGTTCTCCTGATGGTGGACTCATGAACATTAGCCAATGTGAGAGAGGCCTTCAGTTGCTTAGAAGTTACCCTGGGGTCCATTGTGACCTCGTCGACTATTACACGTCTTGCTCTTGGAGTGATCTTTGTTGGTCGACCACTCCTGGGGAGGGTAACAGTGGTCTTGAATTTCCTCCATTTGTAAACAATTTGTCTGACTCTGGATTGGTGGAGTCCAAACTCTTTAGAGATGGTTTTGTAACCTTTTCCAGCCTGATGAGCATCAACAATGCTTTTTCTGAGGTCCTCAGAAATCTCCTTTGTTCGTGCCATGATACACTTCCACAAACATATGTTGTGAAGATCAGACTTTGATAGATCCCTGCTCTTTAAATAAAACAGGGTGCCCACTCACACCTGATTGTCATCTCATTGATTGAAAACACCTGACTCTAATTTCACCTTCAAATTAACTGCTAATCCTAGAGGTTCACATACTTTTGCCACTCACAGATATGTAATATTGGATCATTTTCCTCAATAAATAAATGACCAAGTATAATATTTGTGTCTCATTTGTTTAACTAGGTTCTCTTTATCTACTTTTAGGACTTGTGTGAAAATCTGATGTTTTAGGTCATATTTATGCAGAAATATCGAAAATTCTAAAGGGTTCACAAACTTTCAAGCACCACTGTATGTGTCAGCCCTGTGATGACCTGGCGGCTTGTCCAGGGTGTACCCCACCTTTCGCCCGTAGTCAGCTGGGATAGGCTCCAGCTTGCCTGCAACCCTGTAGAAGGATAAAGCGGCTCGAGATGATGAGATGAGATGAAATAAATGATTTTGAAGTACAACATAATTTGACCTCTATAGTCTGGAGGTCTCAAGTTTGTGTGCTGAAGATTCCTTCAGCCATTTATGTTACAGGCATTTAGCAGATGCTTTTATTCAGAGCAACGTACAACATACCCAGAGCAGCCTGGGGTTAGGTGTCTTGCTCAAGGGCACTTCAGCCATTCCTGCTGGTCCAGGGATTCAAACTGGCAACCTTTTGATCCCAAAGCTGCTGCTCAAACCATTAGGCCATGGCTTCCCCAGGCATGGCTGAGAGTCCAAATGGCCTGTGCTGCTTGGGTGGGAGGGATGGAATTACTGTCTGTCCATTACTCTATACATCACAGTAACATTAGTCAATTTTGGATGTTGTAAGCTTATGTATGTGGAAGAGCACTTTCCTCAAGTGCATTATTATGCTGCACTGTGATGCAACAGTTCAAAAAGATGCAGTTGGCTGTTTCACATGTCTCAGAGGAAACGTGTTAGCCTCTACCCTCCCTGGTTAGTAGTTGTCATATGATCATGGGTGAGGAATTAGTTAAGACCGACTTGGCTAGAAAATGGGGGAAACCCTTCAAAATGTCATTTGTATATAAAATTGCAAAAAATCGTCGACTGAGTGAGTGATGCATAAATTTACACAAACTCAAAGTCTTGTCGAGGATGGACATTTTTCACAACTGACCAGGTTTTCAAGAATACCACATTTCTTATGTAAATGTTCTTGCAAACTATTTGAGTATCCATTTTGTGAGACTGACTAGTCATATTCATACTCATGGAGCACTTTGTTAGGAACACCTGTAGCTGTGAGTTAATGCAGTTATCTAATCAGCCAATTGTGTGGCAGCAGTGCAATGTATAAAGTCATGAAAATACAAGCCAAGAACTTAGGGTAATGTTCATCTCAACCATCAGAATGGGGGAAAAGTGATCTCACTGGCATGACTGTTGGTACCAGATGGGCTGGCATAACAATCTCTAGAGTTTACTCAAAATAGTGCAATAAAGAAAAGCATCCAGTGAGTGGCAATCTGAGAGAGGTCAATGCAGAATGGTCAAACTGGTTCAAACTGGCAGAAAGGCTACAGTAACTCAGAGAAACGCTCTGTACAATGGTGGTGAGCAGAAAAGTATCCATCCATCATCTGTAATTGCTTATCCTGTGCAGGGTCATGGACAAGCTGGAGCCTATCCCAGCTGACGATGGGCAAGAGGCAGGGTACACCCTGGATAAGTCACCAAATCATCACAGGGCTGACACATAGAGACAAACAACCATTCACACCTATGGTCAATTTAGAGCCACCAATTAGCCTAACCTGCATGTCTTTGAACTGTGAGGGAAACCAAAGGAAACCCACACAGGCATGGGGAGAACATGCAAACTCCACACAGAAAGGCCCCCCTCGGCCACTGGGCTTGAACCCAGAACTTTCTTGCTGTGAGGCAACAGTGCTAACCACTACACCACCGTGCCGCCCTCTCAGAATGCACAGCATGTCAAATGTTGAGGCGGATGGGCTACAACAGTAGAAGAGGCTTCAGTGGGCACAGGGTCACCAAAACTGGACAGTTGAAGATTGGAAAAATGTAGCCTGGTCTGATGAATGTCAATTTCTGCTGAGGCACACAGATGGTAGAGTCAGAATTCAGCACCAACAGCATGAATCCATGGACCCAATCTGCCTTGTGTCAACAGTCCAAGCTGGTGGAAGTGGTGTAATGGTGTGGGGAATGTTTTTTTGGCACACTTTAGGCCCGTTAATACCCATCAATCATTGCTTGAATGCTACAGCCTATTTGAGTTGCTGACTATGTGCATCCCTTCATGGCCACAATTTACCATCTTCTAATGGTTACTTCCAGCATGATAATGCACTATTATGGTATGTCACAAAGCAAGTCATCTCAAACTGGTTTCATGAACATAATGAGTTTGATGTTCTTCAGTGTCCTTCCCAGTCACTGGCTCTGAATCCAGTAGAACACCTTTGGGATGTGGTAGAACGGGAGATTTGGAGGAGTATGTACCTGTATTTGAGTAAGTGCACCTGAAAAATCTGCAACAGTCAATTATGTCATCATGGAGCAGAATCTCAAAGGAATGTTTCCAAACATCATGTGGAGTCCATGTCATGAAGAACTGAGTCAAAGGGAGTTTTGAGAACAAAGGGAGGCCCTACCCAGTATGAGTATAGTGTTGCTAATAAAGTGTTTAGTGAGTGTATATATTTATACTTGTACTTAATATTCAGGAATGTTGCTTTAAATAGCTTGCATGAAATATGAAGTGTCATACTCCAAAATCAGTTCCTAAAAGTATCTATGATATCAGCTTGTGCTCAGATGACTTCGTCACCCCAGTATTAGTACTTGTTTAGAACAGAGTTTCATGCCAACAGGAACAGAAGCACATTCTGGCTGTAATGGGAGTTCCATGAGTTCCTCAAGTGCTTGCTGAAATATGAGTCACATGTTGCCTCAGAGTGACAGTGTCACTGTCGGGAAGGGGACAGCAGTTTATTTGAACTATGGTCACAGCGAGGGAATCTCAGTGTGAATGAAAACAGAGATCTCCTGGGATTTGACCCCTTTCCTTATTCATATGATTACGGATTATCTGTGCTTTATAAGAAGACATAACGAGCACACATCCATTCAGAAGAGACGGCTGAAGCGAGGACTGGTGAAGGTTTGGATGACACACATTCCACTTTCTTCTAGTGCAACTATAAGGATCTATAGAGACAACGGAAGTACAATATTAAGCAACCAGGACCTTGTCTACAGTATTGCAAAATCTATAAGCTACGTGCTTGAACATTAGATTGTTCAGTAGCTTGAAACACAATGGGATTGCATGGCTCCAAATTTCCCTCAGAAGCTCGGGTTCTAATGCTTGGCCTTGATGGATCTGGAAAGTCCACCCTGCTGTACAAGCTGAAATACAATGAGGCTGTGGTGACTGTTCCTACTGTGGGCTTCAATGTAGAGATGCTGGAAACCAATGAGAAGGGCTTTGTGCTAACAGTATGGGATGTCGGGGGCCAGCATCAGATGAGGGCTTACTGGGAGCACTACTATGAGGACACAGCTGGCCTGGTGTTTGTGGTGGACAGCAAGGACAAGACGCGGATGATCGAGGCAAAACAAGAACTGGAGAAGATCCTGGGAAATAAGAGTTTGAAAGGCCTTCCGCTGATTGTCCTAGCCAACAAGCAAGACTTGCCAGGAGCCGCAAGCACTGGAGATATTACAGAGAGCTTGAACTTGATGGAGATTTGTGGAGACAGACGCTGGTTTCTTCAGCCATGTTCAGCCAAGACTGGTGCCGGTTTGGACGAGTGCTTCCGAATGATGGCCCACTTTCTTAAGACTGCTGTAGGAGGAAGAGAGGAATGTTTACAGAGAGGAAAGAAATCATTTAAAGTGATGACACAGCAGGATTACTGGTAAATTGAACCACTGCTAAAATCAGTGGAATACAGTTACAGTGACATGCCAGGAAAATGCCTCCACAGGATAACAGAGCCACAATTTTCTCCTTGAATTTGCCACCTCTCTGTAAATGTGGTATGAAATAACAGCTTCTGTGTCCTGCACTTTATTTTTCGAAACTAATGTGAATTTCCAAAATTATGCTTCTACATTCTTATCTGTAAATTTACTTGTTACTTGTTTTATTTGATTTCTTTATTCTCTTCTGCTTGACAAAGTTTGATTTAATACTTGAAATTTATTTAAATCTTTTTTTATTTCCTTATTTCTTTTTATATTTCTAAACACCATTATCTTTGTTTAGTAATGATTTTTTTGTATCCAGTCCCTATTTTGTTTGTTTTGTAAATTAATTTGAGCAATAAATATGTATATAAGTATGCTAGATACTAAATATATTTAATAAAAGTTAACCAATAAAAATATTAACAGAGTTTTTAATTGAGGTCAGTTTCAAAGCCAAAACCAAGAGAGATGCCTTTGTGATTTGAGCTCCCAGTCTGTACGATGATCCGGTTATTCAGTAACAGTCCAAAGTTTGGACACACCTTCGAAATAAATGTTTTTTCTTTTTTTAAAGTAACGACGGATATTGTTTCTCTTTACTTAGTTGAGCGGTTCTTGACATAATATGGATTAGTACAGTTGTGCAATAGGGCTATTTACTGTATGTTTATTATTTACTATTTACTGTTTGATCTGAAACATATTAAGAAGGCAAGAAACTCATCCACTAATTAACTTTTGACGAGGCACACCTGTTAACTGAAAAGCATTCCAGGTGACTACCTCATGAAGCTGGTTAAGATAATGCCAGTAGTGTACAAAGCATCATCAAGGTAAACGCTGACTACTTTGAAGAATTGAAAATATGAAATATATTTTGTTTTTTAACACTTTTTTAATCACAAACAGGGAATATTACATGGTTGCACAAAGATATGAAGTTTGTCCTTGAGCGGTGAACTTATGTTCACTGCTCGAAGACAAACTTCATATCTTCGTTCACATATTTACAGAGTGAACAAAGTGAACAAGTGAAAATATTTTCAACACGAGAAGATAAACTTAATATCTTTGCACAACCGTGTAATGTTCTTTATATTATATGGACACATCCACAAAAAAAAAAAAAAACCCTGAAAGTTAATCAAAAGAATTTTGAACCATTTTGACAACGTGTCTAGTCAGCAGGAAAACACTGGGAGTGACGTCATTGGAATGAAATATCGGGAATTATTATACATACGGTCCACTTTTTCCATGGAATGAAAACACGTATTCTATTCCCTTCAAGTGGGCTTACTGATAGCATGCAATATTGTTAGCATATTACTTATCCTCCATGTATTACGCCACTCTAGCCAATGGAGAATGAGCATGCAACATTGTGACAATGTTGCACATTGTCAAGACAACACGATGTCACACGTCAGAGCTTACGCGAAGAGTCAATGAAAAAACTTTTCTTCTGCACATGCGCAGAATCATTTCTTTTTCCGCCGGGAAAGAGAGAAGATGAAGCTAATCCAGTGCTACTGCTAGGATTAGCTATGCTATAATCACTAAATAAATAAAATAAAACCTGAAACTGAAGATGTGCTGAACATTCGAAAGGCTACCAAAACTTCATTAGATATTCTTCACGCATATTTACAAGAGAAAAACATACCAACGGACATCGAAAAACTGGAAAAGTGAAAAACTGGAAAACTCAAAAACTGGAAAACTCATCTGCTCTAATGAGTGACTGTGACAGTTTGTAAACAAACATGGCCGCGAGGTTTGCTTCATTAAACGCGGAAGATTTTGAGAGAATTTTGGCTGCCAGCTCGTTCCGTTGTGCGTAGCTGTCGATGTTAATTTTAAAAGTAACTAAGTAAATTACACACGGAAATGAATACTTAAAAGTGCATATCCTGGACCAATTTCATTTTTTTTTAATATGAAAGTATGTCCATTTACACACTCATCCAGAAGGGTAATTTTGCACAAGGCCATCTGTCTACAGCAGAAAAAATAAAATAACAAAACGCGTCTGGAAAAATCCCAAGGGAGTCTGGAGCCAGGTTCGTGACGTCACCTGCAGATCTGCCAGCAGGCTGCGAGAGCTTGCACGGTTTCAGTGCACAGCCTGTGTAGACCAAGTTTAGCAGCTAGCGATTTTGCATTGAAATATGGAATTGCCGCCTGAGCGCAATGTTACTTCACCTTTGGATGAAGAATATAATGAGATGTCAGAATTATTTCTTACCCTGGCAACAGTCAACTTGTGAATTGCCGATTTTCTTGGTCTTTTTCTCGGCTCTGCTTGGTCCTCGGCTTCAAGGGCCTCAGTGGATGCGGCACTTCACCCTCTGTCAGGGGAGACGAACACGGCTGGCTCCTTTGGTGACGCTGACACAGATGGAGACGGTGTTGCTTTGGACATTCTGACAGCTGGAACTGCGTCTTTTTTCAGATCAAGTTGCCTCGCGAAGCCCATTTCCCACTGCAAATAGTTCTCAAAGTCGTCGGGCCTTGTGAAGTGAGCACCGCAAGTAATGCTGTAGTCTGTAGCATGTAGCCAATTTTTCCGGGTGCCTTGCACGAAGCGCTCCCATTTCTCTCTCATTGTCCGGTCTTTTGGAAAACAATGAGTACTAATCCCATCAAGATTGGTGTTGCTACACCCTCCTATGATACATCTGTTAACCATTTTAATAATTACATGATAACGTTGAAGAAATTTGCAGAAAACCACCAGGTCGTTTTCTCATAAACAAACCAGCGCTGACGTAGGATTCAGAAGGAGGCGTCCCGCACGTGACGTCACGAAAATCAACGTTTGCCGGGAAATCCAAATGCCAAGTTTTTTCAGAGGCGGACCAATTCGCCTCAAATGGCTTGATTTCAACTGAATTTTTCTGGTATTGTGCAAGGTAAAAAAAAATTGCACAAAATGCAAAATGTGACAGATGTTTGACCAAAAAGTTTAATATAAAATAGGAGAATTACATTGATCTTGCTCCTGAATTTACCCATGATATGCACTAAGTCTAAGTGAAAAATTCTGTGGCGAGCATGCATGGAAGAAGAGTCTTGGGACAGAAATCTTAGTTTTTCGGTCGTTAGCCTGTGCTACTGATGCACACTACACAGGCTGGAACGTGACTTCACTGCTACACTAACAGCGCCAACTTGCGAGTAAGTTATCATTGGCCTTCGAACATGCTGATATGAAGACAGTGTGTATGTATAATAATAATAATAATAATAATATTGGCTGGCTTTTTTGTGGTACATCAGATATATTCCATTCAGTTTCATTTTGTACCACTCAAAGCCAGCCAATATTATTTAAAAATATGTCACTCAGATCCGCAATGTATTCCAGATGAAAAATGTGAGTTTTTCAACACGAGAAGATAAACTTCACATCTTCAACTCAATGTGTGATTTTCTTTTTATTATACAGATACATTCACAAACAAAATGTACCCAAATTTATCAAAACAATTCATTGATTTCCTCACAAGTGACATATAGAGATTTATATCACGGTTTTGGTTTTCCATGTCCCGGATGTAACTCTTATGAAAAATATGAGTGGTGTATTTCCCAGTAAAATGGTCATGTCCATATAATATTTCCATATCTGTTCCATATGTTATTTCATAGTTTTGATATCTTCAATATTGTTCTACAAAGTAGAAAATAGTCAAAATACAGCAAAATCTATGAATGAGTAAGTGTGTGCAAATTTTTGACGAGTACTCTACATATAACTGTTCATTTACCTTCAGTAACCTCTTTATCCTGGGCACATCAGGTAAAAAGGTGGGAATACAACCTAAATGGAATGCAACATGAAACATTTTAAGTCATGCTGTTATTGGAAAATAGTAAGCTCTGGGGCGGTAACATTGGGCATTGAACTTACCACATTAACGGCATGTTCATTATGTTTTACTGCTTACATCATATATATATAATCACTGTTAAACTCTGGTGAGTAAAATCTTCTTTTATAAATGAAGAGTATGATGAACAGTGCTGTGGAGGGAGTCAATTCTTTATTCAGCAAACAGATGCGTTACACCATAAAGATCTCAGCCCTCTGTATGGAGAGCATGCAGCAGTATTTATTTACACTTCACCTTGAAACTGATGCTGCAAACCTGAAAAAGTACAAGTGCAGTATTATTAAAAATGGTATTCTTTGTTAATAATAAACAATGTTTGATTTGAAGGAGATACGAGAACCACTAGGTGAGCCCTCTGGTTAAAACAATTGCTCAAAAATCATTAAAAACACCTTTTTTCATCTATTTTGGATTAATGTTCTGACATCATTTAATATTATAGTATCATCATTTAGTATCATCATCATGTATAATGTTGAAACTGAGAAATCTTATTGCTTTTTAAAAGATATATTCTCATTTTGAATTTAGTGCCTGCAACATGTTTCAAAAAAGTTGGGACGGGGCAACAAAAGACTGAAAAAGTTGTAGAATGCTAAAAAAATATATATAATAATTTGGTTAATTGGCAACAAGTCAGTAACATGATTGGATATAAAAAGAGCATCCCAGAGAGGCGGAGTCTCTCAGAAGTAAAGATGGGGAGGGATTCATCGCTCTATGAGAGGCAAATAGTGCAACAATTTAAGAATAACGTTCCTCAGTGTAAATCTGCAAAGAGTTTGGGGATGGCATCATCTATGGTACATAACATCATGGAAAGATTCAGAGAATCTGGAGAAATCTCTGTAAGCAAGTGACAAGGCTGAAAACTGACATTGGATCCCCGTAATCTTCACGCCCTCAGACAATTAGATTTTATTTAAATACAGTAACCATGAACATGATTATCATGTGATGATGTGACATCATGTGAATACTGTATGGTCAGATAACATGTGAAGTTGTATTTCAACATTTTATCCCATGGAATTGCATGTGATGTGAATAATCACATATGATCTCATTATACCTTGTGAGGTGTCTAAAAACCATCATATGATTATTTTCATGTGAAAATACAATGAGTTGTCTGTAAAAAAAAAGTGACAGAGACAAATAGATAGACATTTTATGCATATAAATCCTGCAATATGTTTATATTTATATATTTTATATAAAATTTTTTTGGTTTATTTCCTAGAAAATTACAGACTCCCATATTACAATAGATAGATAGATCTTTTTGTGAGCTCATGTATGTACTTTGATTTTTTATGCTTTCTATGCTTCATAAATACACAAAATTCTAATGGTTATAATTTCTTGAGATAGATAGATACAGTGGCCTGCAAAAGTTTGGGCACCCTTGCTGAAAATGTCTGTTACTGTGAATAGTTAAGTGAGCAGAAAATGAACTGATCACCAAAAGGCATAAAGGTAAAGACGAGACATTTCTTTTCAGCATTTTATGCAAGATTTGTGTATTATTTTTGTTTTGTACAATTGGAGAGTGAAAAAAGAAAAGGAACACCATGCGAAAGTTTGGGCACCCCAATACAATTAAGTTCTCAGGTAACTTTTACCAAGGTTCCAGACCTTAATTAGCTTACTGAGCTGTGGCTTGTTCAAATTCTTCTTTAGGAAAGGTCAGATGATGCAGATTTCAAAGCTGTATAAATTCCCTGACTCCTCAAATTTGCCCCTAAAATCAACAGCCATGGGCTCCTCTAAGCAACTCCCTCGCATTCTGAATAATAAAATAACTGATGCTCACAAAGCAGGAGAAGGCTACAAGAACATAGCAAAGTGTTTTCAGGTAGCTGTTTCCTCAGATCGTAATGTTATTAAGAAATGGCAGTTAACAGAAACAGTGGAGATCAAGGTGAGGTCTGGAAGATGAAGAAAAAGAAAACACAACTTTATTCATCACACACTTGTGAAATTTCCTCTCTGCATTTAACCCATCTGAAGCAGTGAACACACACATGAGCAATGAGCACACACACATACCCAGAGCAGTGGGCAGCCATGCTAACAGCACCCAGGGAGCAGTTGGGAGTTAAGTGCCTCGCTCAAGGGGCATCCCATATTAACCTAATCGCATGTCTTTAGACTGTGGGGAAAACCGGAGCACCTGGAGGAAACCCACACAGACACGGGGTTCAGAACCTTCTTGCTGTGAGGCAATCGTGCTAACCACTACACCACCGTGCCGCCCACAAATTTCAACTCCGGTGGGACTCAAACCCACAACCTTTGAATCACTCCTCCAGTGTTTGACTAGAAGTCCAATGCGCTATCCGCTGTGCCATGGAGCCACCCTGAGAAGAAAACTATGAAGAAAACTTTCTGAAAGAACTGCTCGTACGATTGCTAAAAAGGCAAATAAAAACCCGTTTGACTGCAAAAGACCTTCAGAAAGATTTAGCAGACCCTGGAGTGGTGGTGCACTGTTCTACTATGCAGCGACACCTGAACAAATATGACCTTCATGAGAGAGTCATCAGAAGAAAACCGTTCCTGCGTCCTAGCCACAAAATTCAGCGTCTGAAGTTTGCAAATGAACATCTAAGCAAGCCTGATGCATTTGGGAAACAAGTCCTGTGGACTGATGAAATCAAAATATAACTTTTTGGCTACAATGTGCAAAGGTATGTTTGGAGAAAAAAAGGTGCCAAATTCCAGGAAAAGAACACCTCTCCAACTCTGAAGCATGGGTGTGGATCGATCATGTTTTGGGGTTGTGTTGCAGCCAGTGGCACAGGGCACATTTCACTGGTCGAGGGAAGCATGGATTCGAATAAATACCAGCAAACTCTGGAAGCAAACTGTAGCAGCGGGGGCATGGTCAAGCACCGGTCTGTGACAGGAGGGTGGAGTCAGGGAAGGTGAGTGGCAGAATCACTACACCTGACGGCAATTAACCTGTGTGTCTTCCCAGTGACCGCACCCTATTTAAGGAGGCAGAGGGAGAGCAGAGGGGAGCTTCCCGAGACAAGACGACAGAGTGTGTGTGTGTGTCTCGAATTTACGTTTGAAATTGTCAGACTGGAAAGTACAGCAATAAAGCCTTCTGATTACCTTGATCTCTGTCCTGCCGTCCTCTGTGCTCCACCCACACATAGGGAACTTACTACAGTGGTGCTGAAACCCGGGAGAAAGTGGAGCACCAACCAAGCAGCCCCATGGAATCCTCCCCGTTCGCCGACCTGGTCCACGCCCTCGCCACGGCTCAGCAAAGCCAGCACCAGGTGCTCGTCACACTCCGAAAGGAACAAGAGCGGCGCTTCGAAGCCCTGGTGCTGGCCCAGCAGGAAGATTGAGAGGCGTTCCGGCATCTCCTCGCGTCGGCGGGGTCCACCAGCGCTCCGGCCGCGGGCCCGTCCCCCCTCACTGTCACCAAGATGGGCCCGCAGGACGACCCCGAGGCGTTCCTCACGTTGTTTGAACAGGTCGCCGAAGCCTCGGGGTGGCCGATGGAGCAGCGCGCGGCGCGCCTCCTCCCCCTGCTAACGGGAGAGGCACAGCTGGCCGCGCTACAGCTCCCTGCCGACCGCCAGCTGGCCTACGCAGACCTCCGCCGGGCCGTCCTCCAGTGCGTGGGGCGCACACCGGAACAACAACGCTAGCGCTTCCGCGCGCTGCGGTTGGAGGAAGTCGGCCGGCCGTTCGCGTTCGGCCAGCAGCTCCGGGACGCCTGCTGGCGGTGGTTGAGGGCCAACGATCGCGACGCCGAGGGAATCGTCGACCAGGTGGTACTGGAACAGTTCATCGCCCGCTTACCAGCAGGAACCGCGGAGTGGGTCCAGTGCCACCGCCCGGCGTCACTGGATCAGGCAGTCGGGCTGACGGAGGATCATTTGGCGGCTGTTCCGGCGGCAGGACAGCCGACGACGTCAACCCTTCTCTCCTCTTCTCTCTCTCCCCTTCCTTCTGTGTCCCGTCCTCGCCCCATTCCCCCACCGCGGAGACGGGGGCCGGCCCCACCCCAGCCGGCCCGCCGCACCCGTGGTGCCCTCCCGTTTCTCCCTTCTGTGTCTGTCTCTCCCCCCCCTCAGGTGAGTGAGCCCCAGAGCACCGGTGCAGAGGGAAAGCCCGGGCTGGTTTGCTGGCGCTGCGGGGAGCCGGGCCACCTGCAACAACAATGCACGGCAATGGAAGTGGGCGCGGTGGTACGGATCCCCGACGCGCCAGAGACTGCCCTCGATCGGGCCGGAGCGTATCGCATACCGGTGAGTGTCCAAGGGGCTACATATCAGGCGTTGGTGGATTCTGGTTGCAATCAGACCTCGATCCGCCAAAGCCTGGTTCAAGACGAGGCATTGGGGGAGCACAGGGGGTGAAGGTGTTGTGTGTGCACGGGGATGTTCACAGCTACCCTTTGGTGTTGGTTCACATATTTTTCAGAGGGGAAAAATCTATAGTGAAGGCGGCGGTTAATCCTCGCCTTACCCACTCTTTAATTTTGGGGACTGATTGGCCGGGATTTCAGGGTTTAATGACGTGCCTAGTAAAGAGTGGGTCCTGCTACTTGACAGGGGGAGGTCCCGGTGTCGCTTTGGCAGGAGCAGCTGTTGCAGAGCCGTCTACGTCATCTCCGCGTCAGAGTGAGGAGCCGCCGGCTCCTCCTCTCTCTATTGGGGAATCCCTCGCAGATTTCCCATTAGAACAATCGCGAGACGAGACTCTGCAGCATGTGTTTGACCAAGTGAGAGTAATCGATGGTCAAACGCTCCAGCCGAACGCCACCCCGTCCTTCCCCTACTTCACAGTTATGAAGGATAGATTATACCGAGTGACGCAGGACACTCAAACTAAAGAGCGAGTCACACAGCTGTTAATTCCGAAGAGCCACCGGGAATTGGTATTCCAGGCGGCTCACTTTAATCCCATGGCTGGACACTTAGGGCAGGATAAAACACTAGCCCGAATAATGGCCCGATTCTATTGGCCGGGGATTCGCGGCGATGTTTGTAGGTGGTGTACGGCGTGCCGCGAATGCCAGTTAGTAAATCCAGCGGCCATTCCAAAAGCGCCTTTGCGCCCTCTTCCGTTAATCGAGACCCCGTTCGAGAGAATTGGGATGGATCTCGCCGGGCCATTAGATCGGTCAGCACGAGGGTACCGCTTTATATTAGTTCTGGTGGACTATGCAACACGATACCCGGAAGCAGTGCCTCTGCGCAATATCTCAGCACGCAGTATTGCGGAGGCACTCTTCCGCGTCATCTCCCGAGTTGGAATCCCGAAAGAGATTCTGACTGATCAAGGCACTACATTTATGTCACGGACACTGCGCGAACTGAATGGGTTATTGGGGATTAAGCCGATCCGCACCAGTGTGTATCACCCACAAACGGACGGTTTAGTAGAACGGTTCAACCGCACCCTCAAAAATATTATTAAAAAAAGTTCGTAAGTGAGGACGCACGTAATTGGGATAAGTGGCTCGAGCCCTTGCTGTTCTCAGTGCGAGAGGTCCCCCAAGCCTCCACGGGGTTCTCCCCGTTCGAATTATTATATGGGCGTAAGCCGCGCGGCATCCTAGATGTGCTGCGGGAAAATTGGGAGGAGGGACCTTCACAAAGCAAAAACGAAATTCAGTATGTTATGGACCTGCGTGCAAAACTCCACACGCTCACCCACCTAACTCAGGAGAATTTGCGGCAGGCCCAGGAACGGCAAGCCCGCCTGTACAACAAGGGTATGCGCCTTAGAGAGTTCACTCCGGGAGATAAGGTACTCGTACTGTTGCCCACGTCGAGCTCCAAATTGATCGCCAAGTGGCAAGGACCCTTTGAGGTCACACGGCAAGTCGGGGACGTCGACTATGAGGTGAGGCGAATGGACAGGGGTGGGGTGCTACAGATTTACCACCTCAATCTGCTTAAACTCTGGAACGAGGAGGTCCCCGTGGCGTTGGTAGTTCCGGAGAAGGCGGAGCTGGGGCCGGAGGTTCAAAAAGGGACATTGGCATCACGTACCTCTCCGGTCCCCTGTGGAGACCACCTCTCCCCGACCCAACTCACGGAGGTCGCCCAGTTGCAGACTGAGTTTTCGGATGTGTTCTCGCCCCTGCCCGGTCGCTCAACCTCATAGAGCACCACACTAACCTCATAGAGCACCACATAGAGACGCCCCCGGGGGTGGTAGTGCGTAGCCGCCCTTACAGGCTACCCGACAGTGGCGGCTGGTAGTCTTTCAAACAGGGGAGGCTGGTCGGTTATGATATTTCCAGATTTTAAAAGAAAAAACACATCAATTTTGCCCATACTCTTGCCTCTGATCTGGCTGATTGTTGGCAGGGTCACAAACTGTGAAATAACAGGTTCTTTTGGCCCATTAGCCTACTGTCCAATATACATGATGGTGGTGTTGGGGGGGGTATATTTTAACATTTTATATTTTAAAATTGTGGCATGTTGTTTAAAAAGTGATCATTATTGAAAGCAGCTCTTTGTCAGGAACCTCAGTATTCAATGACACTTTCCCTATATTTTACTTATTTTGACTGAGAAATGTTTTACTGACAATTTTGATAACCCTTCACTTTTAATCCAGGTCTGTAGTGTGAAATTTTCTCGGCTGTGTTTTTGTTTAAAAATGTTTTCAAAATTGTAGCTGTGTTTAATTCATATCCAGAAAAATATATATTCCAATATAATATACTCAGCATAAACATTTTAAATAGATTCCATATTTTTGGTCCATCCATGACATATTACTAAAGTAGCCTATTTACTGTTGTTGATGTGGGTCACTTGCTGTTAGCCAATTCACTTTCTCGTACCAGGAGAGCTGAAAGGTATTATTCCCTACCTTTTTCACCAAGTCAATTTGAGGCGTTGGTTAATTTTATTTTTTTCTTCGAAAGGAAGACTGGCAAATGGCTTCGCCAAAATTAAATCAGCAATGCTTGGCATCCGTGAGCAGCTTTCTTGCTAGCTGACTAGCCCCCTCAAGTTCAAGTTCAGTCACTCAAATATACGAAATTTCTGGAACTAAGACAGCAAACTTGACAACACTATATTTACACTTTATTTACAATGAAAATATATACAAACTAAAAAAGCTGGTAGAAACTGTATGTAATGAATGAAATCGAAATCTAAGCTGATCTTACAATACACCACAGCACTTGCGAATCCGCATGGGACTGAAATTCACCGCTGCCTGTCTATAGTTGAAACGAGCTGTCAATCAAAGAAAATATCCAGCCGCTTTCACCAATCACCAGTCTCCTCGCGGAAAGCTTTGCCATGTCCCTCCCATGTGAGGCTCGGAGTCCGTAGGCGGGCATTTTCGCAGTATTTGTCCAATAATAGTCTTGCATTTTGAGATTGAAAAGCACAGAGCTCCCAAATGCCGTTGAAGTCCACTGAGGCTGGGAGTCCGTGAGACTCCGTGGGCGGGCATTTTCGCAGTATTTGTCCAATAACCGTCTTGCATTTTGAGATTGAAAAGCGCAGAGCTCCCAATGCCATTGAAGTGCACTGAGGCTGCGCTGCATCGCACTGTCACAAGGGGGAAAAACTCATGCACACATTAGGCGAACTGGGGAAAGTTATAATGGAATGATTTCGCACTGTAGTTGGGTTGAGCACATATATTTCTATGATTCGATGTTCGTCATTTTTAGAGGAGGCTTCATTTCCCTCGTTGTCTTAGAGCAATCGCCCGTGCTACCCGAACACAAAAAAAAAGTGGTTCGGGAAGAACTTCAGACCATGCTCGAAATGGGCATCGTCGAGGAGTCCCACAGTGACTGGAGCAGCCCGGTGGTCTTGGTACCCAAGGCCGACGGGTCGGTCCGGTTCTGTGTGGACTATAGAAAAGTCAACGTGGTGTCTAAATTTGACGCGTACCCAATGCCTCGTATTGACGAGCTGCTCGATCGACTAGGCACGGCTCGCTTTTATTCGACACTGGATTTGACGAAGGGATATTGGCAGATCCTCTTGACTCCATTATCCCGGGAAAAAAACGGCCTTTTCCACACCGTTCGGCTTGCACCAATTCGTCACACTTCCTTTTGGGCTGTTTGGGGCGCCTGCTACGTTTCAGCGGCTGATGGACAGGGTCCTCCGCCCCCACGCCACCTATGCGGCCGCATACCTTGATGATATAATCATTTATAGTAACGACTGGCAGCGGCACTTACAACACCTGAGGGCCGTCCTTAGGTCGCTGAGGCGAGCGGGTCTCACTGCCAACCCGAAGAAGTGTGCGATTGGGCGGGTGGAAGTACGGTATCTGGGCTTCCACTTGGGCAACGGGCAGGTGCGTCCCCAAATTAACAAGACAGCAGCAATTGCGGCCTGCCCGAGGCCAAAGACCAAAAAGGGGGTGAGACAGTTCCTGGGGCTGGCTGGCTACTATCGTAGGTTTATACCTAATTATTCAGACGTCACCAGCCCGCTGACTGATCTCACTAAAAAGGGGGCACCAGATCCGGTCCAGTGGACGGAGCAGTGCCAGCGGGCTTTCTCTGAGGTAAAGGCTGCACTGTGTGGGGGGCCACTATTACACTCCCCTGACTTTTCCCTCCCTTGTGTTGCAGACTGACGCGTCGGACAGAGGGCTGGGGGCGGTGTTGTCCCAGGAGGTGGAGGGGGAGGACCACCCCATCCTGTACATTAGCAGGAAGCTGTCGGTGCGTGAGGGGCGCTACAGCACAATCGAAAAAGAATGTCTAGCGATCAAGTGGGCGGTCCTCGCCCTCCGTTACTACCTGCTGGGGTGCCCTTTCACCCTCTGTTCGGACCATGCGCCCCTCCAGTGGCTCCACCGCATGAAAGATGCCAACGCGCGGATCACCCGTTGGTATCTGGCACTCCAACCCTTCAATTTCAAGGTGGTCCACAGGCCGGGGGCGCAGATGGTTGTGGCGGACTTCCTCTCCTGTCGGGGGGGGGGGGGGGGGGGGGGGGGGGGAGTCGGCTGCAGGCCGGACAGCCGCCTGGCCTGAGTCGGGCGGTGGGGGTATGTGGCAGCGGGGGCGTGGTCAAGCGCCGGTCTGTGCCAGGAGGGCGGAGTCAGGGAAGGTGAGTGGCAGAATCACTACACCTGACGGCAATTAACCTGTGTTTGTGTGTCTTCCCAGTGACCGCGCCCTATTTAAGGAGGCAGAGGGACAGCAGAGGGGAGCTTCCCGAGACAAGACGACAGTGTGTGTGTGTCTCGAATTTACGTTTGAAATTGTCAGACTGGAAAGTATGGCAATAAAGCCTTCTGATTACCTTGATCTCTGTCCTGCCGTCCTCTGTGCTCCACCCACACATAGCGAACTTACTACACAAACATCACACCATCTGTAAAAAAGTTGAAGTTAAAAAGAGGATGGGTTCTACAGTAAGACGATGATCCAAAACACACCTCAAAATCTACAATGGAATACCTCCAGAGGCACAAGCTGAAGGTTTTGCCCTGGCCCTCACAGTCCCCTGACCTAAACATCATTGAAAATCTGTGGATAGATCTCAAAAGAGCAGTGCATGCAAGACAGCCCAAGAAACTTGTAGAACTGGAAGCCTTTTGCAAGGACGAATACGCAAAAATCCCCCAGGTAAGAACTGAAACATTATTAGCCAGCTACAAAAAGTGTTTACAAGCTGTGACACTTGCCAAAGGGGGTGTTACTAAGTACTGACCATGTCAGGCGCCCAAACTTTTGCTTCAGGTGCTTTTCATTTTTTGGTATTTTACGCCTGTAAATGATGGAAATAAAAATGTAATATTGCGGAAAATATTAAAGAAACGTGTCATTTTTACCTTTATGCCTTTTGGTGATCAGTTCATCTTCTGCTCACTTTAGGGCTAACTATTCACAGTAACAGACATTTTCAGCAAGGGTGCCCAAACTTTTGCATGCCACTGTAGATAGATAGATAGATAGATAGATAGATAGATAGATAGATAGATAAAAAGTTGAAAAATAGAAAAGAAGTGCTTTATTGCTTTTAAATGTTACAAAGCTGAGATATTTACCTCCTCAACCATAGACAGACCCTTATCTGCAGACTGTAGAGTAAATAATAAAAATGGACATAAGAAAGTGTTATATTTAACAATTTAAAAAGCTGATGAAACAAAGTTGAGTCTATAAATATGGTGTTTTTAAGGAGTTTCACATTACCTGAGCTGTTACATTATTCTGGTTCTTAGAGTTTTTCTTGTGCAAATAAAAAATTCATAATGAAATCAGTTTATGATGCTAAATAAACTAAAAAGAAGTGAATTTGTGATTAAAATGCTCTTCAGAGATTCAGTATTCTTCGTGAAGTTTCTATAAATTTATTCATGACCCTGTGAGGGCCTCCTGTTTTCGCCTTTGGGGCTTCCCCCTATAGATAAAGGCCGAACTCCAAATGACTCCTGACTCCCTGGTTATGTTCACTACCTAGGGTATGTATGAATGCCTTGTGCGCCCTATGTAGTAGTTTAATTATCCGATAGAATTTGGAACACAGCCCAAAGGCTTGACTGCACCCATTCCACCGGCATTCCCGTCATGCAACGCGAGGCTATTACTTGCTAGCAGGAAAAAAAAATAGTCCGGTGCTTAGCTGAGCCGAAGTGAACGGGTTCTGTGAGAAGGATAGTCGAAAAGAATTCGATTTTTTTCTTCTGAATCGATTCCTATACATTCGAAAACATGAATGATAACGAGAAACTGGACAACCAGCGGCTGAAAAATTTCAAAAATAAAGGTCGAGATTTGGAGGTAAGGAGACGGAGCTCGGGTTTTTTTTTTCCGGCGCTGTTCTGTGATTACGGGTTCCGCTGTGACGTCGTTCACAATTATAGGGGATTTTCGCGTTTACAGAATGTCACCTCGGAATTTGTGCTCGTTTTTACAGTGACGTGTTTCTGTCCGAAAATATTATAAAACGTAATCAAGTCAGAAACCGAATGATTCACGTGAAACATTTGTGCTAGTCAGCAAGTTGCCCTTCCCTTCCCTCTACGCCCCGGCGCGAGCTGCAGGTCCAAATCAGCGCACTAACACACTAAATAGTATGTAAAAGAAGTACACACATGGTTAACTACTGTGTAGCTCGTGCTGTATTGTGGCGTACTCAATAGTATGGTAGTGCAGAGTGCGGGTTTGGACTTGGTTTAATATTTTCTTCTGATTTAGCTAGATTTAGCATGCTAGCTCCCAACGTTGGCTGGTGGTGTATTTTAACTCCTGAGTCATTATTCACAGAAAGAAAATACCCAAAGGTGCGTCTTCTTCTTGAAGCAATATTGAATGGAAATGTATAAGGTTTCCGTTATGAGATGAGACGCTGAGAATTTCAGGTTCTCTAATGAGAATTTCTGTGAAATGTTCCAATGGGCCTAGAGCAGCTAGCTAGCTGAATGGCCCAGGCTAGCAATGTAGCACAGTGACGCCTCAGCTAAGATTATGTAAAACATATGTGCTAGCTCACAAACTAGCTAGAACCACAACTCCTCGTAGTTGGTCTCAAATGAACGAAATTAAATGTTTTGACGCTACAACATTCTGTCTCCTTTATAAATAAACAAACTAACTAACTATATCGGCATGTTGGCGCCTTCCATACCCGAGTGACTCGCTAACCTGGTTAGCTAGCTTGTTAGCAGTTGGTTAGCTAGCTATCGCATTGGTAATAGCA
This sequence comes from Neoarius graeffei, assembly GCF_027579695.1. NCBI lineage: Eukaryota > Metazoa > Chordata > Actinopteri > Siluriformes > Ariidae > Neoarius > Neoarius graeffei. The sequence goes on along the minus strand of NC_083591.1, from coordinate 16,371,408 downwards.
TTGTATTTGGATAACTAGCCATCTTTGCTCGCGTTTAAAAACGTTGTACTGGACAAAATGCGCAAAAGGGTAAAAACTAAAACATGCGCACTATTTTAGCCTTCGATAACGCTCATTCTTTCTAGATGGTTCTACCGTCGGTGTTTGAATTGTAGCGTTATTTCGCTAATATTAATGTGTCCTGGATGAAGAGATGACATCAATGCGACTCTGTTTCTGGCAGTGATCTAAGACCCAGGGCTGGTTAATATCCACTACATGTCAAAAAAAAATCCTAAGACGACTTGTCTTTTTTTTTTCCCCTTTTCTATTTTTATTTATTTATCTAGCTATCTGGGGGAGGATGTCCCCGTGTGTGTAAGGTGTTTATAGAAACAAAACACTATTTTTTTGTAATGCATTTCATTTTATAACGTGTCACTTACAGAAAAAACTTCTTTTTTTCTGAGGTGACTCATCCTGTACTAGGCTTGTGTTCATCCAGTTAAATCCTATCTAGAACATTCATGTCCCGCCCCCATGATTATTACTACTAATGGTGTTGGCTATTGCTCTACACTTCCAGCTTGTATGTACATCGGTGTCCCTTGGTCAGATGAAAAATGAATGCAGCTTATTTGTTTCAAATAGGGTGGAACTTGGGCTTGTGTGACGAGCATGTTTATGAATTTCAGTACCGGGGTTCTGACAAATTGTCCCATTTATTGGATTTCTTTGCATACACACTTAAGTTTATGGGCTTGCAAAACGAATGCTTTATGTATTTTGATGGAGGAAGAGGTATTTTCTGATCTGGGCCTATTTATAAAGTAGCAGGAAGTGTTTGCGCTAATATTTTACAGTAGGGCAGTTTTTGATAATGTGGGACAAATCGTAGGAACGCTGGAATGTCCGGCGCTCTCGGACTGATTTGAGAATGAGATTCAGTCTTTAGCTAAAACTACCTATTATACGCCTAACTTTCCCCACTCTGTGGGATGATCCTGCAGCTCTCCGTCCACATGAGCACCTCTGCTAATCCATCTTGGCTCATGCATGTATGGTATAACTTCAAAACACATCACGTCTTGTCACCTACAACCTTTATTCTCAACAGGCATGGGTGAAAGTGATGGTGAGATCATTTTTAGTATTTAGCTCGTTCACTAGGCGCCTGTCCATTTTGTTTTGATTCTACACTGATGTGTATCAAACTATTGGTAAATCGTTCCCACACCAACACGATATCCCTGATTTCCTGTTTCAAAAGTGGGTGTCAATTTTGGAGGGACTTGAACAAGATTTCTGATCTTGCTTATCCAAGAACACATTTTTGAGCTTAAATGAAGCAAACAAACTAGGCCACAATGTCCCCATTTTCAGCCTTTTTATTTTCAGCCATGCAAAAAAGGTCTTCAGACATGTTGCTGTGCACTTTCTTCATTACTTGACGCCTATTTTGTCACCAAATAGGTGCTAACTGCTGCTTAACAATCTGCATGGAGTGGCAGTGAAACCTGCAGTTGTCAATTCACTTGGTAAACCACTTGGTTACTCGTGTTTCCAAGTATAAACTAGTAGTTAAGTGTGTTTTGTGAATGGAAGACACTCTTCTTTTTCAGCCCAGACACATGATTATGGCGACACCTTGCTTTGATCCCGTTACATTTGTATATGGTGCTGTCCCTCAAGTGATGACTGAGATCAGGCTGACATTTCTGAGACCCCTGACAGTGTGCTCACACACAAGAAATGGATGTTCACAGCTTGTCTTATTGTGGCACAAGCACAGGTGCTGCCTGTTCCTGTCATCTTCATGAACATGCCGTAAAGTATCTAGTAGCCTTATCTATTGGGGGAAATCAGTCTAAAGTTCAGAATGTTCATTTTTAAACATTGGCTGAGAAAATACACAAGAACAGTACATCAGTTGTTTGTTTGGCTGCCCACTGCTCTGGGTATGTGTGTGTGCTCATTGCTCACGTGCATGTGTGTGTTCACTGCTTCAGATGGGTTAAATGCAGAGAGGAATTTCACAAGTGTGTGATGAATAAAGTTGTGCTTTCTTTTTCTTTTTACTAATTGCAAGCTAGTTAGTGAAATATGGGTCTCAGCCATACCTTACATCTCTAAAGGCTACCAAGATGAACGCCATGTCTTGAAATAAGCCTTATTACGCAGGTTGTTTTATCGGAGGAGATATTTTAGCTGCAGATGAAAGAATAAGGGCCATGTGTCCTCTGTTAATAAATCCATTGCACAGATCTACCATCTGTCTTTTTAGGCTTATTCAAAGCCAAGTCTTGGCTTAAAACGATCTTCAGTGCACACATTGTGCAGCATGCTGCGAGGGCAAAAATCAGGGTTTCCAGCACCAGAATGTGCTACAAATGTCTTTGCAGACGTTTGTGACTGCACACTTGATGGTTTTCATATACTTCATACCTTGCTGTTATTTCAGTTTAAAATGGTCGCTGTCTATTGGTGCAGATGATGTGCCTGGCCTGCTTTGGCCAAGTATGTGGGACCGTTGCAGTTTTAAAAAAATTTTAAAAGGCATAAGCTTGCTGAAATATTTGTTTGCCAAACATTTGGAGATATTTTTATATTGAATCATTTTTTAAAATCTCTGAAATTGATCACTGTCTCTCTTTCACAGACAATGAGAAGGCAGCGTACAGAGGTGGTCGTCGAACTGAGAAAGGTAATCCTGAGTCACGAAAGACTCATTTGAATGTGCTGTTTGTTTTTTTTTCTTTCGTTCGTTATTTCTTTGCTACTGGATGGATTTAATTAATACCAATAGCTGACACAAGGCAGTAAGAAGCTATGTAAGGAATAAAGCACAGCAGGTGCTTCCTGCTGTTGTAGGAAAATAATCAACAACAGGGTGGTGGGATGCAACCCTGGGATGTTTTTTTTTTTTTTTTGTCGTCGTCATCGTCTTTTCTCCAGTAACATGTCCCAAAGTGTGTCGTTACTCTTACCCCACAGCAGTTTGTCAGTTTTATCATCCCACGCTGGCCAAAAGGCCCGAAGGGGGATTATGTCGTGGTGATGTCCGTCCCGGGAAGGGTGCTCTCCTTCTGAAATCAACTCCTCTCTCAATTTTTGGAGGAATTTCACAAAACTTGACAGGATTCTTTGTTCTGTGTCGGTAATACGCATACTGCAATTTCATTCAATTCGGTCACATTTCACCAGCGTTATGGCCCTTGATTACTAAACTTGTACTTCGACAATTTCACAAGGGTGTATTAAAGGTCATAGGCAAGGGTCGGAGGTGAAACTTAGAATATCAACTTTATTGTCTAGGAGAACGACCCAAAAAGTGAATTCAATCTTCCTGGTGTCTCATGTACACCCTAAAATGGAATAAAACGGTTAAAATATCCTGTTCTGCACAATTTCCGAAGGTTTGTTTACATCTTACTTATGCGCACTTTTACCGCCAGGGGACCGTCGTCGTAACGTCATTCAAGGCAAACAGACTGGGAGCAGTTCTGTGTTTACCTGAGAACCGAGCACACACGTACGGACTTTGGTCATGAGAGGTTGTGTAAAATGTCTGAAAGCAATAGCGATTTTGAAGTAGGAACTCTCCAAATTGAATATCGAGAGGTGAAACCATATATGTATGAACCTATGGCCGTTGCGAAGCAATCAGTGAATGTGGCTCACTGGTTTGACTGTGTGGCCTTGGAATCGGACAGCGACTCGGCCGACTCTGATCGCGGTGACCCCGGACCTCAACAAGACTCGCGCCCAAACGATTTATCCTGGTAGTTATGATAAATTCCTACTTTTGTCGTAATACTAAATAAGAGCCCTTTTGAAGAATAATTAAACCACCCTCCCTAGTGGATATAGGTAACGATTACTTGACAGTGCGCCGGTAGGCCACATTAGCCTGCCATCTGCGGCATTTTACTATTTATAGCCTACTCTAAGCGAGGAAATATCCCTTTGTCTCATTTCCACAATGATTGTACAGAATCCCTCAGGATTCTTGACTTGTCAGTTGCAAGCAAAAGTAAATATGTTTACCTCCAATCTTCTCCTTTTTGCTCAAGCGTTGCTGGTCCGTTTCTTCTTTGACTGCTTGGTTTTTGTTTCACACGCACAATCCACTCTCTCTGCTTCTTCTCCTCTTTCGGAAAAAGCCAACCCTCTGGCTTCACATGCACAATCCACTCCCTCCGTCTTGTCTCCTCTTCCGGAAAAAAAACGACCCTCTGGCTTCACGTGCACAATCCACTCGCTCTGCCTCTTCTCCTTTCTCAGAAAAAGCCAGCCCTCTCGCTCCGCCTCTTCTCCTCTTCCGGAAAAAGCCAATGCACTCTGTCTCTTCTCTCTCAGAAAAAGGTAAAAACTTCTTCCTGAACCAGTCCCGTTGTTAAAGTTCACTGCACAACAATAAGGCATGGTTTTTCTTTGGAAATTCCCGAACGCACGTCTGCACTCAAGCCGAACGGCAATGCAAGTAAACAGAAGCGGACTCAACTCAGGCGGTTTGTTTGTCTTGAATGACGTCACGCGCCGAGTGGTCACGAAAATCGCTGAACAGAAATTCGCCGTGATCCGCACTTACTTATTTTAATCATTACTTTTTAACAATACTTCTTGGGACCAGAAGAAAATTAGAGGGTTTTTTAGCATATAAAGTTTCAAATGTGTATAAATTGAAAACCGTTGCCTATGACCTTTAAGCACTTGTAGCATAGATATAGTTGCCAGCGGGGGATATTGTGCTCTTAGTGCACACTTCTTTTTTTTATTAAAGAGAGGCATCCTTTTTATCAATTTATGGTTGCATTTAATTATGTGGAAACTAGTTCTTGCGATCACTACAAACAGTTGTTTCCTCAGCTTCTTTTCCCCCTTTCTCTCTCCCCCCCCCCCAAGTTAATGAGCAGAAAAATGTGGATGGTCATGTGACCATGAAATTGTGAAGCCTTCCATCCTGAAGATCTACAAAGCAGTGATGCTGAAGGCTCTCTTCATAAACTTTGAATAAACATCATCTTAAAGCTTCACCATCTCAACAATTACACACTTTTTTTTTTTTTTTTTTTTTTTAAATCAACTTATATCGAGCATCCACTGTATAAGTCCCACTGTAATTTGTTACTATAGAAATAGCATTACAATAGCTGTAATAACACACATCTGCGATTTGCCTTGCAGCTTGCCTGGTACTTCTGTTCTAGAAAATGGATGGAGACCTTGTGAGCAATCAGAGCATCATTTTGATGTAAAGGGCAATATTCGGTACTCGTGCACATGTCCCGCTGCTGGGGACAGTTTAAATATCTGCACTCCCACTTTGTTGCACCGGGAAGAAGCTGCCTAGTTCAGCAGTGTTTTGTGCTGCCATTGTATTGTTTATCATGGAAGGCGGCACAAGGACAGATCGTGATTTTTAAAGATCTGTTTTGAGGACATGTTTGAAGGAGCATTGCATGCATCCTTCTGTGCAGAGGCTTTGTCCTACTTCTGAATTTAAAAAACGAAAAACAACCGTCTTTCTGTCTGAGTAATCTTTTTAACAGTGTAGTGTTATTAAAATGCAGAGCCAGATATCCTGAAAACTTTGGAAGACTGAAAATATGATAGCACATGCTGAACTAACACTTTTTTTAGGTTTAGATCAAGGAAAATACCACTGAGCATATCTGATGGTGTGCACTTTGTCTTATTGTAGAATAAGAGGGATGAGCACCTTTTGAAGAGGAGGAACGTGCCGCCTGAGGACATCTGCGATGACTCCGATGTCGATGGTGATTTCAGGACGGTAAAAGCTGTTTAAATGCTTCTCTTTGTTGCATTATGTACTGACTGACTGTTTTAATTTTTCAAATCAAAGTAAGCACAGTTCAGAGGATGGTGGCTTATCCTTTTTTTTTTTTTTTTCTTTTCCCCGATTTCTTGCAGCAAAATACTTCTTTGGAGGCAATCGTCCAAGTAAGTACTTGTGTATTAGGATGAAATGGTACACAGAAAATATCTAGTCTTTTTTTCTACTTTTACCCAACATATTGAAGTGAATGTCTGTCTGTTTGTTTGAACATAACACCATCATCTTGCAGTGCATACGTAAAGATAATTAGCTACAGCGCTACTATAGTATGCAAATGCAATAGTCCAGACTGCTAATTATTAAGTGGTACATGTGTACTGGTGATGCAGTCTTTCAGCGTCCCTTAATGTGACACTTGCAGGGGAGATAGATGGATTTATTTATTTATTTATTTATTTGGACCTGTCTCTTCTCTTAATGTCTATTCCAGAACGCCACCAGTGACAACCAGGGCATTCAGCTGAGTGCAGTGCAAGCTGCCAGGTGAGATGATCTGATGAGGCACCTGAGAACTATTTGTTTGTTGATGCTCAAAGCAGCCTTTGGAATGTCAGGTCCTCCCCAGATATTGCTGTGTGCGCATGTATTTAGACTCCGAATAGCCTATATTATGCTGCCGAGTCCAGTGTTATGCTCACCTGGGTTTGAATTAACTAGGCTAAAACGTGGCAGCTATCATAATTTAACTTCAGTCTAAATTCAGCTATGCATTATAAATGTTCTTTTATTGTGTTCTTAGTCTGACTAGCATTTTTTCCCACTAAACTGTCCATATCTTTTAATATTCCTATATCTAGAAAGATCATCAAACATCCATTCAAGCTAATTAATTTGTCCAGAAAAATTGTATTTACTCTTGTCCACACTGTCCTTGTGCATGTGTGTAGTGCAGCAGGTGGCAGGATTCAGAAAAGAGTAGCATGGGTATCTTATCGTTTTAAACAAACAAATCTACAGTACCAGTCAGGTTTGGATACCTACTCATTCATGGACTTTTCTGTATTTCGACTGTTGTCTACCTTGTCGAACCATACTGAAAACATCAAAGTTAGGAAATTCTTCATTTGCAACCACGTGACAAACTGCTTGCGTCACTGACCGCCACCATGTTGGAGGATATACAATCAAACAGTATAATGTCTGTAAAGTGTTCCAAGCGATAACATGTTTTAGCTCGCTGGATGGCCCTTCCAAGAGTTACATTGAGAAGCTTGTCAGTTCTCAAATCTGTTTTAAAAACAATTTTGACTGCTTCAAAAGATAGGTACTTAACACTATATAGCATTGTTATAAAAGAGTAATCACCAGGCGAGGAGGCTGCAGGATCTGAGGTAGTGGATTGACATGAATCTTGTTTGATTGACTGTGTGATCGTTTGGGAAGATTCTTCAATAATTTTGCGTTTCTTTCTGTGCTCTGTAAGCCTAGCATTTCGAGCTACTGCTTTAGTACCATCTTTGATTTTGTTGTGGGCCATATTTTGTGTTGGAGCCCAGTCTGGATCCGTAAAATTGTAGCGATCAGCTGATTTCCCTAATGGAAAGAAAAAGCAAAATAAAAGCAGCAGCAAAAATTATATATAGCTCTTTTTAAAATGCAATAATCGTGTGAGCCTTTGATTGTAAGATCATGCACTCAATGATCACGGCTTTGTCACGTTTGACAGCGGCGAGTTTCTGCCTGACCAGGCTATTAAACGATCCGATATTTCTTGTATATTGCAGTCTTTCATTAATAACTAGTTCGTAGCATTTACCATTGATAAAATGTTCACTGCAGATTCGTGTGGTTTTTGTTTTCTCGTTGCTTAGGTCAGCTTGGTTTATGTTGGACAGCCATTGACGTCTATGCTCCATGGACAACTCTTGTTCTTGTTTCTCCTTGATTATTTATAATTCTAAAGAACTTGCAAGTCCTCTTGTCTTGAATAGAGTTGTGCCCGCATCCAATTACAGCACAGAGTTGGCATAGCGAAGAAACCAAAGGAATTCTCAAGTGTAACAACCTCTCGAGCATATCTTCTATCGTATATGTGCGCCTTGTGAGTTTGTATCTATCCTCTAACATGGCTGACTTCCGGTTCAAAGCCTCATGCATAATAGCTATGACATCACATGCAAATGAAGAATAACATGGAGTTACGTGGTAAACACATGTTTTAAAACTTTTTTTTTTCTTCGAAGTCTTCAAGCTAAAGTTTAACTTGAGTTTTGCACACTATTGCCATTATCTTAAGCTTCATGACGTAGTTACCTAGAATGCTTTACAGTTAACAGGTGTGCCTTGTCAAAAGTTAGTGGACTAGTTTCTTGCTGCCTTAATGCGTTTTGAGATCAAATAGTAAATAAAAATACAGGAAATGGCTCTATTACACAACTGAAGTAATCCGTATGTCAAGAACTGCTCGACAGAGTAAAGAGAAATGACTGTTACTTTAAGACATGAAGTGTGTGTTGTTTTTTTTTTAAATTAACAAAAGAAATTTGTCCAAACGCTTGACTGGGACAGCATATCAAATGGGAAGTTTGCCTATTCGTTTTGATTAAGTTTAAAACAAAAGTTGGTGAAGCAGTCTAATGCACTTGCTTGACTGTGTACGGCAACTGAAAAAAAAAAAAAACCCTGATAGCCCAGATACAATTTGTCAACTCCTGATGAAGTAGGCAGCATTGTAATACAGCTTGAAGCACAGACCCCCTAATCTGGTTTGTATTGGTATTATCTTGCTTTTTTTTTTTTGGTGCTGCATTGAGTAAGCCTCAGTGTAGGGTACATGCTTAAAGTGTCTGCTAACTTGTCTTTGCAGTTTCACAATACTTTGTTTCCTCCCTAGGAAACTGCTATCGAGTGACCGCAACCCTCCCATAGATGATTTGATAAAGTCTGGTATTCTGCCTATTCTTGTGCACTGCCTGGATAGAGATGATAAGTAAGGCTGTACTGCTCTTTTGCTCTTTTTTATATATTGTCATTTTGGAAAGTCAGAGAGTTGAACTTTTGCCCTTTTGTCCTGAAGTCCATCTCTGCAGTTCGAGGCAGCCTGGGCTTTGACTAACATTGCTTCAGGGACCTCCGAGCAAACACAGGCAGTGGTGCAGTCCAGTAAGTGGTCAATCTACTGTGCATTTCATTTGAATTGTATTTTGTATAAGTACACTGACTGATGTGCAGTTTGTGTTTAACGTCCTGTATTTGGCATTTTGTATTGTGCAATACATTAACAGATAAGTGCAGGGTGAATAATGCAGCATCTGGTGTGGCAGTACAAGTCTAAATCAGTGAGTTAGGTTACAGCTAGCAAGAATGTGTAGAAAGATGCGTTTTTATTTATTTATTTATTTGGTGCAGTATGTCTAAGTGGTGTGACAGAAAATTAGTTGGGGGGGGGATTGCAAGTTTGAGTCCTGATGATGCCATAGGGGCCACTCTGCGTGGGAAGGATCGCATACTCCCACTTCCTTGTCAGTTTGACACTAGAAATTTGTGGGTGTAGATAGTACTTTTTGAAGCAGTGTGAGCAGCAGCTTGAAAAGATGAGTTTGGCTGGCTTCATGTATCTTAGAGAAAGCACATGTTGGCCTTCACCCTCCCCAGTTGGTAGGCTAGTGTTTGATTGAGGAGAGACAGGACAGTTTGCTAACCTGGGGAGAAGACGAGCAAAAAAATATAATTCAGAAAGGTGACTGGATAAGTGGCCCATATGCCATGTTTTAAAGTCAGGTTGATAAGCAACTACAGTTCAGATTTAATTATCAAGGCAGTGAATTAGTATTCAGAAAACAATGTGGGCCAGTCTTGGGGAATTTAGAGAGACTGTGTTCACCAGTGTTGGTCTGATATGAGTCATCACTGGGAGACTGAAATGTCTGAGTCATGCTGTCATGTTCTCTCTCTCTCTCTCTCTGTTGCACACAGATGCAGTTCCCCTGTTCCTAAGGCTGCTCCACTCTCCCCACCAGAATGTGTGTGAGCAAGCTGTCTGGGCTTTGGGCAATATCATCGGTAAGTCATTGGTTCACCACCTGTGTCTATGAACAGTCCATCTCTCCTTGAACTTCCTTGGAGTTTTGTATAACATTGGGGAAAATGCTTTGAGAGTAAATTGTATAATATGGGTTTGTTGCTTTATCGTTTAGTTATAGCTATAGCATTTAGTTACAGATATAGAAATGCAGGGCTCTAAATTATTTTCTTTCACCAGCTAGCCGGACTAGTTACCTTCCAAAGTAACTAGCCAAACAGAAAATCAACTAGCCAAAATTTGTTCATGTATGAATTTTACTTCTGTCAAAAATAACGCAAAAGAGAGTAGTTACCATTGTTCATGACTAATGTGCATTTATTTCAAGACCCGAGTATTTTGATACTGTTGTTAAATACATAAATGAGAACAACACAGAGCACCATAATATAATATCAACAAATAATAATGTATTGGAAAACTTGGCAACTTGGTGTATGAGTATTGAAAGCAAATATACTTACTATCATGACTATAGCACCCAAAATATGTCCAACATGCTTTCTGTATTTAACCATTTATGAGAGAGAAAGCATTAGGAGCTTCATATTGACTAGGGATCAACTTGAAAAAAATTATTCCATAAAAATCGTATCGCAGCCAAGGTCTACCCTGCTCCCATGTTTGCTTATAAGTCCTTTGTCGTTTCTCCTTCTCGTACGCTTTATCGGCGGCCTTTTTCTCCTCTTCAGACCGAGGTCGCTTTGTCCCTGTCTCTGGCGGTTTCTGTACACCTTTCAGAAAATTCCACATTGCAACGTAGCTTTGGCAGATGTAGATGTAAACAACAACAAAAACCCACGTGTTTAAATGGGCGATAATGTGGCCACATCTATTGAATTTGGTAACGTGATGTGGCGGCGGGGGAGTGGCCAAGCAGCAGTCTGTGAATGGAGGGCAGAGTCAGGGAAGGTAAGTGGTGGAATCATTGCACCTGATGGGGATTAACCTGTTTGTGTCTTCCCCAGTGACTGCGCCCTTTAAAAGGAGAGGAGAGCAGAGAACGGGAGCTTTCCCCAACCAGAACGTGTGTGCGTGCGCGCACGCGCGTGGCTGGGAAGTGATAAAAGGCTGAAAAGCTAGCAATAAATGTTTCATTGAGAACTCAGTTCTGGCCTGCAGTGCTTCTGTGCTCCACCCACCTGGTCCAATACTACACATGATTACCGCGATATTCAACGAGATGCGTTATATGCATGCGCAGTAGTGAAAAAGCCGACAGCCTGACTCGTACACGATATGATTCGGAATTCTTCGGTATTTTCCGTCCTGCCGATAAACACAGACACGGCACACACTTAATATGTGGCGGCTTTAGTTGACAAGGTGTCTGAATCTTCGCTTCATATATATATATATATATATATATATATATATATATATATATATATATATATATATATATATTTCCCTCAACTAGCCAGCCAGGCTGGCTAGTGACAGGAATTACCCACCAAATGACAAATTAAGTCTCCTCGGGCGATCGGACCACTGCGAATTTCGAGCCCTGAAATGGGTTCTGTCCGGCTGTCCATCCTGTCACTTTCATTTCCAGGCCATGTCTTTAAAACTACTGAAAATATCTTCATGAAACTTTGTATACATATCAAACATGTAAACTGATGCCTTTTGCTATTTTGGATTTTTGAAAAATATATTTTTGAAATTTTTACATCCAAAATAGATTTTGACTTGGTTTCTAAGAGCAATGTTTGTTTTTGGAGCATATATCCGAAACTATTTACGATACGGATTTGAAACTTGGTATACATGCTAACAAGGTGATGTAGATGTGCCTTTTCATACTAAGAAATTTGAGCTTTTCATTTTTCATGTTTCCATGGAAAGAATTTCAGACTTGGTCTCTCAGGTTAGTCTTAGGGGTAGGTTTTGTTTCCGGAGCAGAACTTAAACTATGAGTGGTATGGTCTTGAAAGTTGGTATATGTGTTGATTAAGTAATGTGTAAAAGTAAAAGTAGTGCTTTTTGATACTAAAAAATGTGAGATTAATTTTTAGCTCACCTGGACCAAAGGTCTGGTGGGCTTATGTCATGGGCTGCTAAGGTCAGTGTAAAGAGGTAGGGTTGGTTTCCTGCAGCAGAACTTGAAAAATGTGACAAATAATATCTTGAAACTTGGTATATAGGGCGGGGGATATAGATGACCCTGTCTTCTTGTTAGAGATTTGAAGTACGAAAGGATAGTCTAGCAAGAACTTGGACAAGCTGTTACTGTTAGTCTGTAATGTGTTAGCATTTAGAAGCTTAAATAAATACTTTGACATACTAATAACTAATAGTGCCACTGAAAGCCCTTAGCACTAGCTTAGGCAGGCTTGCAGGACGAGAGTCCAAGACTTGGACTCGAGTCCGACTCGTGCCCTAATTTTAAGGACTCGTGACTCGACTTGAGCACTGATGACTCAGACTTGTAAATTGGAGATGAGGTTTCGGATTTTTTTCTTTATTCTTTTGTAACATGCCATCATAATTTGGCACAAGATATTTTATATCTACATTAATTTTTGTACTAATTTTGTGCAAGAGTGTCACACCTGCGTGCTTTGACGTGTGCATCGGAGAGACTCTTGGACACGTGCCGTAAATGACTTGCACCTGCACAGGATTAAGGCACAATCAGCATGCCTATAAACTGTGCTAAAAAACTGTGAAAAAACACTTAGTTTACGAAGTATTGAGTTGCGTTGCTGACACGTCACCGAGCCTTATATCCTTTGTTTTTCTGATCCCTGTTTCTTGTCTTTGATTCTGCCAAGTCTACGATAGCCTGTTTGTGCCTCACTCGACCTATTGCCTGTCTTACGATTTTTGCCTGCCGTTCTGGATTGTTTACCTGTCCTCACTTGTATTAATAAACACACCTTCTGTACTTTCATCTGTCTCCAAACCATCTCTGACAGAATGCTTCACACTCCCTGACACAGAGAATGCACATTCACCTGTTCGTACGTCATGTTCAGGAACAAACTAATGGCGCTAAAACAACCACCGTCAAATGGTGCAGTTTGAGGCTTGTTCTCAGAATCGACTTGGATTCCGACTCGGAGTGGACTTGCCTTATTTATTTATTTATTTATTTTAAATGACTCGGACTTGAACACTGGGGACTTGAGGCCGGGCATGGACTCGAGGTTTAGTGACTCGACTACAACACTGCACTTAGGTTACGTAAACCTGCTATACACTTCAGCATACTTTGAAGCATCTATTAAGCACTTATCAAGTCATGATCATGCCAACCCTGAAACTTAAACCTGCTGATTAGATACAGCGTTTAAACTTTTGCAAGAAGTCTAAGGGGTATATTTGATAAGCACCGGTGAGTTGATTGAGGTGTTATGTTCTCCTAGGTGATGGTCCCCAGTGCAGAGACTATGTGATCAGCCTTGGTGTTGTCAAGCCCCTGCTGTCCTTTATCAGCCCCTCCATCCCCATCACCTTCCTGCGCAATGTCACTTGGGTCATGGTTAACCTGTGCCGTCACAAGGATCCACCTCCACCCATGGAGACCATCCAGGAGGTACGTATGGGGTGACTGTAGGCCACCAGTCATCATGTTTTGTGAGCAATTGGTTGCTTTATTCCATGTGTTTTTAAGAAATGAAGAAAATTAGGCTCTTGTGATCATTTATTGCTGAATAAAATGCAATCAGTGGGGAGGTTTATTTGTCTAGGCTTTAACGTATATGCTTTTTTTTTTTTTTTTAATGCTACCTAAATTGGCATGTTTACTCATTGTTTTCTTTATTTACACAGATCCTGCCTGCCCTGTGTGTCCTAATTCATCACACAGATGTCAATGTAAGTTCCGTCTCAAGATGTTCTCATTTTGTATGGCTCTACGTGTGAACATGGATCCTAGACATTGGGCGTGGTTCTGTATGTTGAGTGCAAGTTGTATTGTATTTGTGATTTGGTTAGATCCTGGTGGACACAGTTTGGGCTCTGTCTTATCTGACTGACGCTGGCAATGAGCAGATCCAGATGGTCATTGATTCTGGCATTGTTCCTCACCTGGTGCCCCTCCTTAGCCACCAGGAGGTCAAAGTTCAGGTGAGTCCAGTGCACTCTCAAATAACAATCTATAGAGAAGGGATTGTTGCTGCATCAGTTTGCTTTTGATCATTACTACAGGGTTTAATACATCTCTTGTTTATGAGCAACAGGTTATTAAAATATAGTTTGTGTTAGGGCTGTGCGATATGGGGAAAAAATGAATATCCCGATACATTTTCTCCATTTCACGATATGCGATATATATCTCGATATATTTAAATCTTCTCTAAAGGACCCCATGAAATCTAACTTTTACTCTTTACTGTTTTCACTACAATCTCTGCAGATTAAATAACATTCTTGGTTTACTTTACAGGTGGTTTTCAACAAATTTTAAATTTTCATGTTGGTGATTAATCACAATTGAGTTGAAATTGTTTGAGCTCAGAGCTCAAACCAATAAAGTGCAAGCTCAACACCTGAGAAAGACATTTAGCCTAAATAAGAAAAGTGCTCATTCATTAAATTATTAAAAAAAAATATATCTCCAAGCTATTAACCTGACTACTGAGAACCACTGGAACATTCACAATAGAGAGAGAGATTGAGGGAGAGAAGAGAGAGCTCTGCAAAACATAATTTTTCTCTTTGCACACTTTTGAACTGAATGTTTTCTGGCTCTGCCTCTCAGATGTGTATAATTCCGGTATTGACTTCTCTGTAAAATGTCTGCGAACAGGCAACTCATGTTTGGGATCGAGTGTGTTTAGTAATTTTTGGAAGCCTGGTTTTTCCACTATACTAATTGGGATCATGTCTTTGGGAATGAAGTTAGTGATTGCATCTGTTATACCTCTCCATCTCTGACTCGTTTTCTCATATGGGGTGGCTTTGGAGAACGAGGCCGCTATGGTCATTTGTTTAGCTTGTGGGGGGGTTTAGCTCATGGGCAAGTAGTTCGGAGTTTAAGAGACTCTTCATACTGTACCGGGTGAGTTTTCAGGTGATGGAATATATTTGTAGTGCTGCTGCCTTTCGTGATGACAATTTTTTTTTTTTTCCCACACTTTACAAACTGGCATTCGCTGTTCCACGTCCTCCTCGCGATATCCAAAAAATGCCAGATGACTGACCCCTTACTCGTTCTTTTAGGAACCAGTTCGTCCGCTTCCATTTTTAATTTGTCGCTGAAATTGACAGAGCTTACACAGTAGCCCATGCAGCACCAGCGATTGCACGAACTGAGTCAGCGCTGTAAACCGAAACTAGGAAATCTTCCTGCCGGCAGTGTTGCCAGATACTGCTGACGTTTTCCAGCCCAAAATATGTTCAAAACCCGCCAAAATGCACTTAAAACCGCCCAATCTGGCAACACAACCGAAACTAGAAAATCTTCCCGGAAGTTCCTTTCAGCACCGAGATGTCGCCCGGGATTGGTTGGCGAGTGTGTGACGTTATTGTTTTCTTTACCCTTAAGCAGCCTCTCATGTTACTGCCTGAGGGACAGGGAGAAAACCACCGGGAAATGTTTTAAACAAACACGAAACAAACACAAGTCAGAAGATGACCATAAAATACTCGATAGTTACGATATAATAATTTTATGTATCGCACACAGAATTTTCACGATATATCGAGTATATTCGATATATCGCACAGCCCTAGTTTGTGTATCATTCAGGAAACAAGTGGATTCCTGCCGTCACTTATATCAGCTAAAAATAATTGTTCCTGTACTTTCTCTCAAAGGGTTTGTAAGACAGAAATAAAATGCCGCTTGTAATATTACCGAGAAAATGGAACAGGGACCGGAAATCTTAAGATTGCGCAAGCCTTGCAGGAAAATATCCAGCTGTTTGGAAAGTTAAAATGTTTACAAGGCTAAATATTTTCATAATGCTGGTTTTCTGCTTTTTAGACTGCGGCGCTGCGTGCAGTGGGGAACATTGTGACTGGCACAGATGAACAAACACAGGTGGTGCTGAACTGTGACGCCCTGAGCCACTTCCCTTCCCTGCTCACACACCCCAAAGAAAAAATCAACAAGGTACACACCCACAGTCCAGTTATTGTTGTTGGATTACATAAATACATGTGTGCATAAAGGCATTTCAATCATTGTTTGTTGCAGATATAGTATTGGAAATGATGACAATGGAGACTCGGCACTTGTGTGTGATGTGTGCATGATTTTTGACTTTGTTTAGCTTTTAATACAGGCCGCAGAAGTTGACACCCTGGATGAAGCTTTGCCAAGGAGCAACTGTTAGATATAGATCTAGACTATGATTATGGTTAGTTTTATGGTTCAGAACAGGATGGTATGTTTTAGGAAGTGTTTAAAGGGTGGGATGGGATTTTAATGGGGTGTGGGTGTGTGGTGTGTATGTTTTGTTCAGCTGATGGAATGGGAGTGCTTAAGATCACTGAGTCATTGCAGAAAAAGGAGTGCATCTGAGGCTCATCACTCAAAATGGAGGCTGTTCTGTGATTGAGCCGATGATTAAAGCCTCAAAACCGCTCCCATTCACAGCTCTCAGTGCCGCTGTCTTGCTCAGGGGCTGTGGCTCCTCCCACAGCTTCCTGCAGTCTGATCCATCACTATCCTTTCAAATGTTTGTACAGAACAGTTATGCACTATGAAACATCAAATGGCTACAATGCAGTAACCTAAATCTGATGGCTCTTGCAGGAGGCAGTGTGGTTCCTGTCCAATATCACGGCTGGGAACCAGCAGCAGGTCCAGGCAGTTATTGATGCCAGCCTCGTGCCCATGATCATCCTTCTGCTTGATAAGGTGCCTATATCTCTATTCAGCTTTTCATTTTAGGCGTCTCGCTGTGTTTTACTGTCTGTTCCTTGTTTTACAACAGCTAACTAGATAGCCTAGTAATCCCCCCCCCAAAAAAAAAAAGTTAATTGCAACTCAGTCATTCTGTCCCAGTGGAGGCAAACTTGATTTTGCCATTGTTGGTTACATAGCCAGAGTTTTAAAAGGCTGATTTGTAATTTACTTTTACAGGGAGATTTCGGCACTCAGAAAGAGGCGGCTTGGGCCATCAGTAATCTCACAATCAGTGGCAGAAAAGACCAGGTAAGCCATTGCCAGTTTATGCCAGACATGCATTATGTAGCTGAAAGTATGTGGACATCTGACTATCGTATCCATATGTAGTTCTTTTCCAAACTGTTGCCACAACTTTGGAAGCGCACAATTGTATAGTTTTTTTTTTTAAATGCTGTAGCATTAATTTCTCTGCACTGGAACCAAGGGGCCAAAACATGTTCCAGCATGACATTGCCCCTGTACACAAAGTGAGCTCCATGAAATCATGGTTTGTGAAGGTTGGAATAGAAGAACTCGAGTGTTCTGCACAGAGCCCTGATCTCAACTCCATGGAACACCTTTAGGATGAACTGGAATGCTGACTGCGTCCAGACCTCCTGGCTGAACATCAGTATACAAGCTTACTAACCTGTTATGGCTCCTAAAGAGCACAAATCCCTACAGCCACACTCAAATCTAGTGGAAAGCCTTCCCAGAAGAGTAAAGGCTATTATAACAGCAGGGGGGCGCTAGGTCTGGAAAGGGATGTTCAGCGTGCACATACGGGTGTGATGTTTAGGTGTCTACAAACTTTTGACTATTGTGTATGCTTTGTGTTGGCACTATTAAAAAGGAATAGTAATTTCTTTTTAAGCTCTAGTGATGCACTGTCAATCCTGTTCTCTAGGTGGCATACCTGATCCAGCAGCAGGTCATTCCACCCTTCTGCAACCTGCTGACAGTCAAGGATGCTCAGGTGGTGCAGGTGGTTCTGGATGGACTCAGCAATATTCTAAAAATGGCTGATGAAGAGGCCGAGACCATCGCCAACCTGATCGAGGAGTGTGGAGGTGAAGAATGAATATTTTTGTATTGGTCCCCTGTCTGGCACAGTTGAAACCTTGAACCTGATTTATTCGATGTTGATTAATTTCCTCTGGCTGCAAGATTTATAATGTGCTCATTCTAGTACATTATTGCTTTTCTAGTGACAGCTTGGACAGGCAATTGAATGCTCCATATCATCTAAGAATCAATAAACAGATTGAGATTTTATTTCTTAAAGAAAAACATTGATTTATTTGAAGCTTTATTTCCTTAAGAGAAGGAAAAGATTCTTATGAGGAACTAACTACAACTCCTAAGTAGTAATGGGAACTAAAGTGTTGTTTACCAAAGAAACAAATTTTTCTTGAATTGCCATCATATAGGGCAGATAAAACACTTCATGATGTGATGTAATCAGAAAAAGAATCAACTTCAGGGTGATGTCAGTAACTTAGCTTTGTATCAGGCCACATCACAGTACCCTGTTGTTGATTTTCCTATAACGTGCATCATGTTTTATTCCTTACACGACTGTTTTGTAATGGCAGAGACCATGTTACCAGGCAGCTCCTTGAAAAAGAAGTCCCACTACATAAACGTGTATAACAGTTGCCATTCAGAAAAATCTTATGACATGTCGGCATAACTAAAATGCACAAAGCCTACATCTTATTTCCTGCTATGGTACAGTGCTGTAAATTGTTGACTTGCTACTGAGCACAAAATGGCCTGTTTACTGTCCTGCAAGTGCACCTCAAGCAACAGTTATAAGCCAGTACTTGAATCAGGTGCTGTGAATTTGGAGCCATGATATAAGCAACGTTTTAAATTTGTAGCTCTTGGGTAATGATTTTGTGCTTGTTGACATTCGTGATTTTATACACGGTTTTAAAAAGTTCTCTGTCTGATTTCTATTTCAGCCTTGATTTGAAATATGTGCAGTATTTGTAACGTTTTGAGTAGATGTTGATCTTCCAGCCTTGCTCTTTTGCTTAGGGTTGGAAAAAATCGAACAGCTACAGAATCATGAGAATGAGGACATCTACAAACTGGCTTATGAAATCATTGATCAATTCTTCTCGTCTGACGATGTAAGTTTTGAATTTAGTGACCTGAAAAGGCACAAGTGTTGATGCATTTGGGATTCAGTGTTATGTACATTGGGGTTTTAGGGGCGATTAACACATTTCCAATTTACTAAATTCATCACAGCGCCGATTATTTTGTGATATCCTTGACTAGGTTTAAGAGGGGGATCTGAGCTTAATCAGTCCTCAAATAAGTCTTTTTAGTGTCGCTCATTAAAGGAGCTAAAGGTTGGGTAATTGATGTCCTCCATGTCTCCTCTCAGATTGATGAGGACTCGAGTCTGGTTCCAGAGGCCATCCAAGGTGGAACATACGGATTTAATTCATCAGCCAACGTGCCAGCAGAGGGATTCCAATTTTAGAAGGGTGACCTGAAATCTGGAGATTTGTTTGCGATGCAGCACTCCAACATGTACAAAAAATTAATTAGGAGAGAAAGAGAGAAGTGCGCGAATGTGAGAAATTAGATCCATTGTGCTTGGCTCATGGGATCCATGGCTGCATCTAATCCAAGAGAAATTGTGTGGATTTCGTTTGGCATCCTGGTGTGAATCCAGTCCAAATGAAGTTTGTGACGGCGAGTGGGTGCGAGTGAGGAATGAGTGGGCTACTAAATGTTGCAAAAACACAACCATCTACACCGAATGGGTTCAGAGAACATTTCGTGAAATGTCACACAAATATCAGGACGTGTCTACCAAACGACAATAAAAGCAAATCAGCGCAAAAAACCATGGGGAGAAATAAGATGTTGCGACCTGGCAATTGGAGGGAATGACACAAGAAAACCTACGAAACTTCTGAACAAGAATATACAAAAAACAAACCACACAAACTGAGCAGTGGGAGGTGTCATTACTGGGTGGCGTCTCCCCTCCCCACAATGGTCCCCGCTGTGAGAGGTGTGTGCAAGTGAGCCGTTTTTGCGTATGAATGTATGGACTTGGGGCCGAGGATGCGGAGCTTGCCTCCGAAATCTCTTAACTTTCAGCGCTCGTCATTCCTCGACAGTGCTGCATGTGCAAAGTCAGCAGATGAATGGGTGTGTGTGTGTGTGTGAGAGAGAGCAAGCGCGTGTGACTGACTGGAGTGTGTCAGGCAGGGCTGAATGTGGACGCATGTGGAGAGTCACCATCGAAATACAGAAAGGAGCGTTAATACATAGTCTGGAAAATCAAATAAAGTAAACAGCAAGGAAGAAGCGGCTGATCAGAAAAGAAGAAAATAAAAGCTTCAAGAGAAATCGTCAAGCAACAGCAATGATTTAAAAAAAATAAGACTTCAGGTTTTTTTTTTCCTTTTTTCTTTTTTTCCTTAAATGACACTGGACTGGGCTCTTAAGTGGAGAAATGGAGGGCTGTTGCGTTTAAAAATGATGCACTCTGTAGCTTTTGAGATTTGCTTTTAGTCTCCAGTGGTTTTTTTTTTTTATTTTTTTTAATTTTAGCTTCTGAATATGTTTTCAGTGCTTGTGTAGAACTGCAGTTTAACCCTTCAATATGAGTACCACTGTAGTTTTGCCTTTTTGGGGAAAAAAAAAGTTGCAATCACCCATTCTTACCTTTCAATACTCCTGTATTACTCTTCTGCATGATTTGTTCTTTTATTTTTCTTGTAGGTTCTCGGTAGAGCCTTCACATCTTTGGTGGTAATAAATGGAGAAATAAGGCCATTAGATGTCAATTCATGAAAATTTCAATCTTTACATGTACTGAAATGGAGCGTAGTTTTCTGGGTTTTTACTTCTGTTAGCAAATTACTTTCTCCCCCTTTTTAAATTTTTAATTTTTTTTTTTTTTAATATGTATTATGTTGGTCTCTTCCCCACCAAACCTTGTACTCACCTGATCTGGTGGAGTCTAACCTGTTTTGTGTACACGCTGAGGGCGGTGTGTGATGAGTGCACATTTAGGACTTGACATGCCTGTCCCATCAAACTACGAGTATATGCATAATAGAAATATGATCTTGGGGTTTTTTTTGTTTTGTTTTTTTTAAATATGTATATGTAGATAGTCCTAATTACTGTTAGGTCACATTAGAGGTGTAATTCTTCATGATAGTTTCAATAATTTTGAAATAAATGACCTGCCTCTTATTTTGGGGTGTTCTTTTTCGGAGAAAATTATATTTGTAGCGTGATGCTCCAGCTCCCTGAAGTCTCTGGTGTCTTGCAGGCTGTTGTCCAGTGCCTTCTTAGTAGAGCACAAGTAAAATGAAGGAAAAAAAAATGCATGAACAAAACAGTGGTGTTCTCATGTACACAATATTTGTCCTTTATTCCCTTCTAGGTCCCTTTTATTTTATTTTTTTTTTGTGTTTGAAATTTTACAACACTGTAGAGATGGAATACCCTTTGTGGTCATAACTTTCTGTTGGACATAGGGTATATGTGCAGCATTCCTCAAAGATACGATTTCATATGTGCAGCATTAGCAAAGATGTGGTTTCAGAAGTGGGGAAAACATTAAAATTAGATGATATGCTTAACCTGTTGACCATACAACTACAGGCTAAGTTTCTTTGAAATAAATATTGAAACCATACTTTGTGGTTTTTATTACTTTTTGGCTGAAGAGTGGCAATGTGTTATTGGTGTTAAAACATTTTCAATTCAGTTTTAATTGTATAACGCTTTTAACAATAGACACTTGTCATAAAACAGGTTTACAGGAATCCAGATGTAGGTTTAGATCCCTAATGAGTGAGCTAGAGATGACAGGCAAGGAGATGACACGAGGATGAAGCCTTTAAGAAGAAACCGCCTTGTCTGTGCAACACTGGCGTGAGTTTAAGTCATTAGAGTATACAGGTGTAGAAAAGTAACGTCAGGCAATACAATGTGTTTGAAAGGATGTTCGGTGTGAGCAGGTTGTGAACAAGTGTCCTAGGTAGTCTTTTATAATTACAGAAGCTGTTCTTGGGTACAGCTCTTCAGAGTCCAGGTCACGTGATCTGCTGAAGCAAGGGTGAGACTTGGATATAACCAGTTTTTGGGGATTTAATATCTTTAGGGTATCAATATTGAATCAAACACAGCAACAGAAGGTGAGTGACAAGTGCAGAAAGCGCCACACAAGGCAAGTTATGAGTTTGTATCTGAGCATTGCTATTAACTGCATCATCAAAGTGTGACATGAGTGGATATTTGAAGTTTGAGGAGAGGACTGTGCACTAGAAAGCAAATTGTTGAACACTAGTTTTCTATTTTCAAGATGGTTAGATTGTAATATGTTCAAGTTCTAAAGAATACTGCTATGTTGACACATTAACCTTCAAGAGCTCATCTTAACATGTGCTGATAAAGCATTAAAATGTCCCTTCATATGAGCTTCCAATTTCCAGGGCAATTTAAAGAGCGACATTTTAAAACTAGTGAAAGGTTTAATGAAATACGATCTTCGTAAAATAAACTTTTAAATTGAAAACCCTGGAAGGTTCGATGGTTGTCCCTCTGGGAAACCCTCAGGCGATTGAGTGGATCAGGAGAAGAGTCTATGAGGAATCCTTTCAAATATTCCCTTAGAGGGAGTTTATTTAGTTTTTCAACCATTTTTTAGTGAATGTAAAAGCTCCCCAAGCATTTTCACTCCATTTCCCAAAATTTAAGTTCATCCTGAAATAAAAAAAATAAATTAAGGAAATGTCATGGTCAGTATACATGAGTGTCTGTCTGAATTTTATCCCCCCCCCCCCCCCCCCCAAAAAAAAGTGCATTTTGAATAAGGTTGCTGGCTAACTCCACCAAGAATTCAAACAAAATTAAAATGTGTGGCACAAAAAAAGTGCAAATACTATGCTTTTGCAAGATGTTTCTTTCCAAAAGTCTGCCGAAAGCCACCAAATTTCCACGTTTCTGCTCATATTTGAACCCAGGATTTAACCAAATAAGCCACTATGCCCTGTAGTTAGTTATCAGGCAGATTTTCTCTATTACCACCTGTTTGTCTTTATCAGGGTTGAAGTTGCTTCAGGAAAATAAACCTTGAGTTTGAGCAGCAAGACCTGCAGACTTGTTAAACAACTTGCAGTTTGCATGGCCATCAACTATTTTGGACTAGTACCCTTTTTTTGGTTAAATCCTGGGTTCAAATACGAGCAGAAACTTGGAAATTTGGTGGCTTCAGGCAGACTTTTGGAAAGAAATTTGCAACAAGATCTGGCCAACCCCCTGGACCCGATCACTCATCACACTTCCCAAGAAAGGCAACCTACAACAATGCCAGAACTACCACACCATCAGGCTGATAAGCCACCTAAGTAAAGTTATGTTGAAAATCATACTAAACAGATTAAAACCTGTAGCAGAGACCATTACGCCAAAGAACAAGCAGGTTTCAGAGCTGGACGAAGCACCACTGAACAAATATTTAATTTAAGAATATGTGAGAAATACCTCCAACATCAACAAGAACTGTATCACGTTTTTGTGGACTTCAAGAAGGCCTTTGACAGGGTGTGGCAAACAGCCCTATGGACAACTATGAGGAAATATAACATTGATGCCAACCTTGTCAGAGTGATCGAACAACTTTACAAGAAGGCTACAAGCGCAGTTCTGATGAATGGCAGCATAGGCAAATAGTTCCGCACTACTGTGGGAGTATGCCAAGGTTGTCTCCTGTCACCCACCCTCTTCAGTATCTTCCTCTTCCTAGAGAAGATCATGGAAGATGCCCTGGAAGATCATGAAGGCACAGTTTCCATTGGGGGTAGAACCATCACCAACTTAAGGTTCGCGGACGACAATGGATGGCCTTGCGGGAACTGAGGATGAATTGGCTAGCCTGGTAGAACATCTCAACCAAGCAGCGTCTACATATGGTATGGAGCTCAATGCTGAAAAGACTAAACTCATGACCAACAGCACCCAAGGCATCAACTCAGAAATCAGTCAATGGAACAGTCCTAGAAACTGTGAAATCATTTGAATATCTTGGATCAGTTATATCAGATGAAGGCTCAAAACCTGAGATCCTGGCAAGGATTGCCCAAACATCAGCAGTGATAGCAAGACTCCAAACCATCTGGAGAGATAAGAACATCAAACTGCACTTTAAGGTACAGTTAATGTGCTCTCTTGCTTTATCAGTATTCCTTTATGCCTGTGAAACATGGACTCTTACAGCAGAGCTACAAAGAAGGATTCAGCCAACAGAAATGAGATGCTATAGAAAGATCCTAGGCATCCATTACACAGACCATGTAACAAACCATGAAGTCTGTAGATTGATACAACAAACAATTGGACCTCATGATGACCTCACAATTGTCAAGAAGAAGAAGCCGAAATGGTATGGCCATGTCTCCTGCTGATCAGGCCTTGCAAAAACCATCCTGCAGGGGACAGTGAGAGGCAGACGAGGAAGACATCATCAAAGAGTGGGTGGGAATGATTTTTGTGCTGACTTGCAGCACCAGACGCTCCTCCACCACCTGGGACAAAACAGCCCCCAGTCCTCTGTCTGATGCATCGGTCTATAAAACCGAAAAGTCAGGAGAATGCAACAGCAGGCCCCCACAAAAAAACTGCCTTTACCTGAACAAAAGCCTGTTCACATGGCTCCGTCCACTGGACCTGATCTGGTGCCCCTTTTTTAATGAGGTCAGTCAGTGGGCTGGTGACGTCCGAAAAGTTAGGTATGAACCACCTATAATAGCTAGCCCCAGGAACTGCCTCACCCCCTTTTTAGTCTTAGGTTGCCGGCAGGCCGCAATCACTGCAGTCATCAATTTGGTCCATGAGACGCTGAAATGTCGCAGGAGCCCCAAACAACCCAACAGGAAGGGTGACAAATTGATGTAAGCCAAACTGCGTAGAAAAGGCTGTTTTCTCCTGGGATAATGGAGTCAAGGGGATGTGCTGCTATCTCTGTCAAATCCAGTGTTGAGTAAAAGCGAGCTGTGCTTAACCGATTAAACAGTTCATCAATGCGGGGCATCGGATGTGTGTCGAATTTAGACACCACGTTAACTTTCCTATAGTCTACACAGAACTGGACCGACCCATCGGTCTTGGGAATCAAGAGACTACCAGGCCACTCCAGTTGCTGTGCGACTCCTCAATTGCTCCAATCTTAAGCACATTTTTCTTGTGTTTGGGGAGCCAATACCAGCTGCGCACCACCACCCCTTGGGGGGAGTCTCAATGTGGTGTTCTGTGGCATTAGTGCGACCAGGGAGGGGCGAGAACACATCAGAGAATTCTTCCTGCAACTTAATTACCTGTGCTCTCTGGGACAGTGAAAGATGGGCTCTACTACTAGGTTGAGTCTCCTCAGGAATAACTGGCGATGGCATGCCAAGACGGTCTGTGACCCATAACGGTTCTAATTTCATCTGCTGAAGCGAGACCCACATCAGCTGGTTGACATATGTGAGGCGCTGTCCGCCCTGGGAAGCCTGACCATGGCGTGGTTCCCATAGAACCAAGTTGTGAGCTGCTTCATTGCTGTGGCGGACACAGTACCCTGCCAAACGCAATCGTCTTGATTTTATCTTTGAAGAGTGGTGGTAAATCTCCATACAGCGCTTCATTTGGAATTCGGTCCCGCCAGGTGACGACGTGGACTTTTTGGAGCATGCGTAACAACCGTCCAATCTCGAGTCCTCCTGGACCATCAGTGTCCAGGCCTCACATCCATAGGTGAGGATAGATTCCACCAAAGCCACGAAGATATGCTTTTTTTTTTTAGCCCGATTGCCATATTTAAATGCCAGATGATGTTCAGCTTATGGAGTGCGCACCAGGCCTGGGCCTTTCTCACACCAATATCCTTCCCTGATGAATCAATGTATGAGCCCAAGTACTTGAAATCATCCTTGACAGAAATTCCCTCGCCATCGAGAGTAGTCAGCTTGACCTCACCTGAGATGTTCAGCAGTACTACTTCAGTCATTTTTGCATTCAAGGCCAGCCCAAGCTTTCTGCATTGCATCTCCACACCACTGAGCAACGTTTGAGCCTGGCTCACTGAGTCACTCAACAGTGCAATATCGTCTGAAGTTGAGGTCTGTTATCATGACCAGGCCCACTCGCCAGCTCCGTCTTGGGTGTATGGTAAACCCTGGTTCCTCTTGGCCCATTTATTGCCTTTCGCAAAGCATGGTCAAGTGCGATCACAGATATGGGGCTAAGGTGTCACCTTGCAAGACACCTGGTTTGTTGAACGCTTCTGTTTCACCATCCGGAGAGAGGACCTTCGCTGATGTGTTTGTATACATATTGCTTATTGACTGCACTATTTTAGGAGGAATGCTATATGCCAGGAGGATCTTCATAAGCTTGCCTCTGGAATCGAAGGCTTTTCTAAAGTCGACGAATGTTAATTGCTGGCAGGTTTTTCTTCTTTGTGCCCTCGATGAGCCGTCTTGGTGCCAGTACTTGTGCAGTTGTCGATCTTCCCTCTCTGAAGCCATTCTGGATGAGTCTCAAGAGGGCCCAGGGAAGGTCTTATTCTATTCAAAATAATCCTGTTGTACACTTTCACAACCACTGAGCGCAAAATAATTCCCCTGTAGTTGTCCTTGTTCCTAAGATTGCCTGCTTTTGGAATGGGAATTATGTTCAAGATGGTCCACTGCTCAGGGAGCTCCCGGTTCTCATATGCCTTGTTGTTGCTGGCCAGAACAAGGTAGTCAATGTCAACCCACTTTAAGACTTTGGG
Organism: Neoarius graeffei; assembly: GCF_027579695.1. NCBI lineage: Eukaryota > Metazoa > Chordata > Actinopteri > Siluriformes > Ariidae > Neoarius > Neoarius graeffei. The sequence continues at coordinate 16,344,902 of NC_083591.1, read as the reverse complement.
AGCAATCCTATCATCTCCATAAATTTTCCCAGCTTTCAAAGATTGATTGGCATCTTGATACTCAAGTGTAAAATGGTCTATCGTCAATGGGAAGATCAAAGAATATTGATTATCTCATCTGCATTTTGTACTGTTGGAGGGTTACTAAGCAGAGTTTTAAAGTGGCAGAACCACAAGTTGACGGTCATCTGCAGTTTCACCATCAGTTTGACTGGGACAAGATGATCGGTCCCCGGCAATCTCCAGCCTGCTGAGTGCTGGTTATTAGCGCAACATGCCTTGGCTTGTCCAGTTCTTCTGGACAGATTTTCCACCAGAACCTCATCGTAGGCTCTAGATAGCTTTTTCCTTTGATTGACTGTAAGCTCCACCATCTTCCCCATCACATGCTATAAAAGCATTGTAGGCCTCGTGCACATCCCGATGCGCCTCAGCAACTCGTAGGTCTGAGAAAAGCCTGTCCTGTCTTTTCCTTGTTACAGGGGTTAATAGCTCCTTAGCTGCCTTGCTGTTGGCTTCTACAAAGCGTGCATACCGCGAGGTTCCTGTTTCACGGATATCATCCAAAAGAAGCTGGAAGCTGTTTGATTTACCATCTCGTACCTATCCTATAGCTTGGCATCATTCTGGAGGGCCTTCCAGTTATACCTTGCACCCCTTGGTGCATTCCTCTTCTGTGTTCTGAGACTGAGGGGCACTTTGACCGACACAGCCTTGTGGTCAGAACCGACGCTTGCTAGGGAGTTATAAGCTTGGCAGTCCAAGATACTGTTACGCCATTTCCGTCGGGCGAGTATGAAATCAATTTGCTGTCTGTGCCTGACGCCGTTGGTATTTGGAGGGGAGATCAAAGTCCATAGTACTGCAAAACTAGGGGCAGCATGTAGAGCCACAGCAGTGGTCTTCGACATGAGAGACTAGGTGGTATCGCCACTTACTGATGACGAATTGGCTGTATGTTACGTGTCACATGCTGCTGGAAATGGGGAGACCAGACTGGGACACCTAGATGTTCTAAAGCATAAAGCCTAGATCTTATGAGGCCATCCAGAAAAGTGCTGCTACTCCATTTATTCCATTTATATGATTTGATTTGATTTGATTTATTCTCCCCTGTGGCTCCACAGGGGACCGGGATGAATTGGGCTACACTTTTTAGACTTGCCTCCGGTCCCAGCTCTGCCCTCTCCGGAACTACTGTTGCCAGAGCCACAGGAACCTCCTCTCTCCATGGTTTCAGGAGATTGAGATGGTAAATTTGACATGTTGCCCCTATCTGGCCGTCTGACCTGCCCAATTCGCCATGTGACCTCAAGGGGCCCTTGCTACTTGGTGAACAATTTTGAACTTGAGGTGGGCAGTAAAATGAGGACTGTCTATCTACTGGTGCAAATTCCCTTAGCTGTGCCCCTCTGCTGTACAGACGAACTTGACGTTCTTGGGCCTGTATCAAATTCTCCTGGGTTATGTGATTCAGTGTGTGGAGTTTTTGTTCTCAGATCAAGAACATATTGAATTTAATTTTTACTTTTGAGAAGGCCCTTCCTCCCAATTTTCTTGCGCCCATACAGCAATTCAAAAGGGGGGAAAACCCAGTGGAGGCTTGTGGGACCTCGCACACTGCAAACAGGGGGTTGAGCCACCTGTCTCAAATTTTAGCATCCCTGTGAACAAACTTACAAATCATGTTAAGTGTTTTGGTTAAATCATTTGACTAGCCTGTCCGTTTGGGGATGATAAACACTATATCAATTTAATCCCCAATAATTTGTATAATTTGTACAGTCTGTGACAAACGTAGTGCCTTGATCAGTCAGGATTTCTTTCAGAATCCTGACTTGGGAGATAACACGGAAGAGCGCCTCCCCAACACTCTGTGCTGAGATATTGTGGAGCGGCACTGCTTCCAGGTATCATGTAGCATAATCCACTATGATTTAATACAAAGCGATACCTGTGTGCAGATCAATCTAATGACCTGAAGAGATCCATGCCAATTTTTTCGAAGGGGCTCTCCATCAGTGGCATGGGTGCAAAGGCGCTTTTGGTGTGGCCGCTGGATTTACCAGCTGGCATTCGCGACATGCTGCACACCACCTGCGGACATTGGCGCGAATCTCTGGCCAACAGAAACGGGCCATGAGACGATTTAATGTTTTTATCCTGCCCCAAATGCCCAGCCATAGGATTATGATGAGCTGCATAGAGTAAAAGTTCCCTGCGGCTCTTCGGGACCAACTGTCATTTTTTTTTTTTTCCTTCATTTGCGTGTCCTGCATCACTCAATACAGCCTTTCCTTAATAATACAAAAGGGAAGGAAAGTGCAATGTTAAGCTGGAGGATTTGGCCATCAATACTTTCACTTGGTCAAAAGCAGACTTGTCACGCGCCTGCTCCAATGAAAAGTCCCCTAAGAGATTCCCCAGAGGAGGAGGGCTTAACCTCCACCAAACGTGCATTTTCCCCATGACCTGCATTGTCAGGCTTTGATGTATGGAGGTCTGACTGTAACTTGAATCCACCCGTTTCCGGTTGAGAGTATGCCGTGTGCTGTGCTTGGCGTGGTATTCCGAGCGATGTTGCTCTGTGGCATCGTAGCAGCTGTGCAGGCAGTTTGGGACGTGGCGGTGTTTCTGCGCTTGCTTTGTGGATTCATGGCATGGTGTTCTGGGCAGTGTTGCCTGGTGGTGTCACAGCGGTTGTGCAGGCAGTGTGAGACTTGTTTTCCTGCACCTTTTGGTGGGACTGTGGCTACTACACCATTGGAATGACATCCTGACCTTTTATTTGGTGGACTTTTCTCTCTCCTTATAATTGTAAAGTGACCTTGGGTATTGAGAGAGGCACTATATAAATTTAACTTATTTTATTACCCTCTTAAATACTCACAGCTATCCTGTAATCCCCACTTGATCAGGGGAAGCCTGAGGTGCATCGGGGACATGAATCAGTAGCCCTGTCTTCCTTCCGTGCTTACAGACCTGCCAGGCCTCACTCGTGGTTCTGGTGGGCATAGAGGAGTTCATCTGTGGAGACAGAGAGGGAGTTAGTGGCAGCCCAGACACCGAAGGAGAAGGGAGAGTAGAAACATGGGGCTAGACATGGGAGCAGATTTCAGGGGAGTAGGCCCCCATTTATGCTGGGCTGGAATAGGAGGGGGGCAAGGAGAGGAAGGGGGAGAAGGAGTGTGTGTGTGTGTGTGTGTGTGTGTGTGTGAGAGAGAGAGAGAGAGAGTGAGAGTTGTTGCACAGCCTGCTTCCAGATATGCCATCAGATGATCCTCGGCCAGTCAGACTGCCTCCTCCAGTGATGTCGGTTGGTGACACCAGGTCCACGCCGACATCCCACTCGGCAGCTGGGCAATGAACTGCTTCAGTGTCACTTGATCCATGATTGATTTGATTTCTCATTCGCCGACCAACAGCTACTGCCGGCAGGCATCTCTGAGCCATTGTGCGAATGGCTGACCCACTTCGCTGTAAGCCAGCGAGCGGAAGCACTGGCGTTGCTCTTCGCAGCCGAGCCACTGTACAATGGCTTGCTTCAGGTGGGGGCACTCCAGCATGTTGGTGGCTGGGATCTGTCGAGCCACGAGTTGGGCTTCCCCTGAGAGGTGTGGCAGTAGGCGGGCTGCCCACTGAGAGGTTGCCCACGAGCTTGCCTCTGCGACATGCTCAAACAGCTTGAGGAAGGTGTCAGGATCGTCCTGCGGCCCCCGTTTTCACCAGCTGGATGTGCACGCTAGCTGCAGGAACGACCGCTGGAGCACCCACAGACTGGATCCAGCTCCGTAGCACCTGCCTGGACTTTGAGCAGAGCCTGGAAGTGCCGGCCCTGATCTACCATCAGCGCAACAATGGTGTGCTGTTGTCGGTGAGAGTTTAGAAGAGCTCTCCGACTAGTTCAGATCCCATGGTGCCATTCGTTCCTCAGATCCTGGGTTTTGCCACCAGTAGAACTCCTCTTGGACTTGTGGAGGAACTAGACACAGGCTTCAGAACAGGTGAGGGTTTTTTTTTTTTTTAAAAAGCATATTTTTCAGTGACCGCTCAATACATGCACACGTGGGGTGATGCTTCTCTCTCTCGTTCCTGACTGTCTGAAAGAGACAGGTTAATAGACAGCCAATAATTTGACACAGGTGCACCTCATCACATGTTACCTGCTGGTTCAACCTGCCTCCTCGCTCTTCACAGCCAACGCTCAACCATGCCCCTGCTGCCCTAGGGGCCACCTGGTGTTTTGTCAAATTGCTGATCTTAGACCAAGTGTATTTTTGCTTAAACACTTACTGGGCCTTATTCATGAACCATTCTTAAGAAATTTCTTCTTAAAACCCACTTGCGCAGTTTTCACTAAGATTCTGACATTCACTAAAGTTTTCTTATTTTGGATTTGTTTTTGAGTAACAATTCTACACCCACTTAAGAGCATAATAATAATCATTTTTGTGCAAAATAATTTTCAATACTACAGTTTTTATTACAACCCCGATTCCAAAAAAGTTGGGACAAAGTACAAATTGTAAATAAAAACGGAATGCAATAATTTACAAGTATCAAAAACTGATATTGTATTCACAATAGAACATAGACAACATATCAAATGTCAAAAGTGAGATATTTTGAAATTTCATGCCAAATATTGGCTCATTTGAAATTTCATGACAGCAACACATCTCAAAAAAGTTGGGACAGGGGCAATAAGAGGCTGGAAAAGTTAAAGGTACAAAAAAGGAACAGCTGGAGGACCAAATTGCAACTCATTAGGTCAATTGGCAATAGGTCATTAACATGACTGGGTATAAAAAGAGCATCTTGGAGTGGCAGCGGCTCTCAGAAGTAAAGATGGGAAGAGGATCACCAATCCCCCTAATTCTGCGCCGACAAATAGTGGAGCAATATCAGAAAGGAGTTCGACAGTGTAAAATTGCAAAGAGTTGGAACATATCATCTCCAGTGCATAATATCATCAAAAGATTCAGAGAATCTGGAAGGATCTCTGTGCGTAAGGGTCAAGGCCGGAAAACCATACTGGGTGTCCATGATCTTCGGGCCCTTAGACAGCACTGCATCACATACAGGCATACTTCTGTATTGGAAATCACAAAATGGGCTCAGGAATATTTCCAGAGAACATTATCTGTGAACACAATTCACCGTGCCATCCGCCGTTGCCAGATAAAACTCTATAGTTCAAAGAAGAAGCCATATCTAAACATGATCCAGAAGTGCAGACATCATCTCTGGGCCAAGGCTCACTTAAAATGGACTGTGGCAAAGTGGAAAACTGTTCTGTGGTCAGACAAATCAAAATTTGAAGTTCTTTATGGAAATCAGGGACGCCGTGTCATTCGGACTAAAGAGGAGAAGGACAACCCAAGTTGTTATCAGCGCTCAGTTCAGAACCCTGCATCTCTGATGGTATGGGGTTGCATTAATGTGTGTGGCATGGGCAGCTTACACATCTGGAAAGACACCATCAATGCTGAAAGGTATATCCAGGTTCTAGAGCAACATATGCTCCCATCCAGACGACGTCTCTTTCAGGGAAGACCTTGCATTTTCCAACATGACAATGCCAAACCACATACTGCATCAATTACAGCATCATGGCTGTGTAGAAGAAGGGTCCGGGTACTGAACTGGCCAGCCTGCAGTCCAGATCTTTCACCCATAGAAAACATTTGGCGCATCATAAAACGGAAGATATGACAAAAAAAAACCTAAGACAGTTGAGCAACTAGAATCCTACATTAGACAAGAATGGGTTAACATTCCTATCCCTAAACTTGAGCAACTTGTCTCCTCAGTCCCCAGACGTTTACAGACTGTTGTAAAGAGAAAAGGGGATGTCTCACAGTGGTAAACATGGCCTTCTCCCAACTTTTTTGAGATGTGTTGTTGTCATGAAATTTAAAATCACCTAATTTTTCTCTTTAAATGATACATTTTCTCAGTTTAAACATTTGATATGTCATCTATGTTCTATTCTGAATAAAATATGGAATTTTGAAAATTCCACATCATTGCATTCCATTTTTATTTACAATTTGTACTTTGTCCCAACTTTTTTGGAATCGGGGTTGTGTGTGTGTGTGTGTGTGTGTGTGTGTGTGTGTGTATATGTATATGTATATATATATATATATATATATATATATATATATATATATATATATATATATAAGGATTTAAGTTAAAATATCTCATTTTATATTTTTCATGCCTCTCGATAGACTGGTGACCTACCGGGTGTACTTCGCATCTCCCCCAAAGTCAGCTGGGATTGCCTCTAGTTCCCCTGCAAGCTGCAACGGATAAGCAGTATAGAAGATATATGGATGAATAACTATTTTCATTATTTTACAAAGCATTATGGTCTTTTAAAATAAACACTACACTAATGTTTCAATTCACATCAATGTTTTTTTTTTCTCTCTGGATACAGCTTTCACAGAATGAGTAATAGCACCCTGTGCATCTTTTGTTTTATTTCCATTACTCATGCTACTGAATGACAGCTTGTTTGCTGTTCACTTCCTGCAGTTGAACTATTAGTTTTTTTCTTATATTTGTATTACTTTTCTCAACTTTGACTTCATGCAGGTCTGCATTGACTACAACTTGTTTGCCTGAGATGCCACATCACTGCATTGCTGTGGTGCAAACTACAGATGGGGGTCAGGAAGTAAATTTCAACATAGGAAGCAATATTACAAGCTCTGAAAATGCCAAAGCTTTGCTTTTGTTGCTTAAATTGATCAACCTGGGAAACCATGAGGAGCTTATGTTGTAATTCTGTTTATACATTTCTCTCATTGTAATAATAAACTAGCACAGTATTGGTGAACTTGTTTAAACATTCATCATTCTTGACTAAACTTAATGCTATGGTGGAGGTGAAGTTGCAACTTGTAATTCTCCACCTACAAGCGGGGGCGGGGGACCCTCTGCAAACACCCCTTCACTTTGACAGGTGCATTAACATTTGGATTCTCGTCACTCTTTTCCATAATACTTCTGACCAGATAATTTGAATGTTACCACGTTTATTCCTCTTCAAGAATAATGATATGAAGGAAAAGAAAACCTAGGCCAATTGACAGGGCAAGACCTATACTGACATTGCACATTAGACCAACTGGTATTTTTTCACACTGCTGAACTTGGGTAGTGTCATCATTCTCATTTAAACCTAATATTTACAAAGGACTCGACTGAATTGCATCGGCCATTTTGGACTTTTCTGAGACCTTGCACAGTGTACCCATTCTTCCAGAGAAAAGGGACCATCCCGAAAAAACATGGTTTCAAAAGCACTGTTGAGATTCAAACCCAGGTGCTCCTGTTTACAAGACAGCCAGTTCAGCCAACTATAAGAAACAACATTTCAACACACTACTAGTATTTGAAACTGGATTTGAAGCTGGTGAGACCTGCAGTGCGTCAAGGTGACATTTCCCCCTGCATCGCTAAGTTTAGACAGCATACGCTTTTACATGAACATCAGCCATTCTGGACTCGTACATACAGTACATAGAAAAGACTTGAACAACATGCATTTACCATCCTTCTCAACTTCATCAGCCTGCAGTTTTACATGGACAGCTGCTGTTTTGGACTAGTCTTAGTGCTTATGAAAAATTTTGTTATTGGAGAAAAAACAATCATCCAGAGTACCCAAGATTTCTAGCCTAGTAAACTAGACCCACCCGCCTAGCGGCCAAAAATATTTTTGCCTAGCGAATGGGTCTAGCCTCGCACCATATAAACAAAAACACCCCGGGCATCAAATCGTGCCCGCCAATCACAACACAAGGTTTTTGTTTGGATTCTTTGGGCGGGCTTTTGCAGGAGTGACGACAAAGCTGTGCGACGCTGGAGAAAGCACAGCAGGAAAGATGGCTACCGCTAATGAACAGCGCGCATTTGACTCCGCTTTGGAATCAGTTTTAGAAGAATTAGACTTGGAGTTTTCGTTGAAACATGAGCAGGAAGAGGCTTTCCGCTCATTCCTTTTCAAGAAGGACGTTTTCGCTGTTTTGCCGACCGTCTATGGCAGGGGTGTCAAACCTGATCCATAAAGGGCCTTGTGGCTGCAGGTTTTCATTCCAGCCATGCAGCAGCACCCTGATTTGGCTTATTCAATCAACTGACACACCCACCCTTTAATCAAGGGTGGGTGTGGCTGCAAGTATTTGACTGTGTGAAGACAGTTCAGTTGATTGAATGAGCCAAGTCAGGTGTGCTGCTGCAAGGCCCTTTATGGATCAGGTTTGACACCCCTGGTCTATGGCAAAAGTCTGATCTACCAGCTGGCTCCGCTTGTAGCCAAAAGGATGGGGCTAGTTTGTGCAGTACGAAGAATTAATAAACAGCTTTGAAACATTACTTTTTGATTGTTTCTTATTTTCCCGTTATTTTAAATTTAAGGGAAATTATTTCACCAAACACCACTAAATAAAAACTCTCAAAAACAGTTTAAGCAAACCCTTGAAAAACACTTGGAAAAAATAAGAGTGTATATTAAGTATGTAGTACAGACTCCAAACTTGTGGTCATTATCTCCAAACTTCTTAATATCTAGAACCTGTTTATTAATTAATATGCATTTTGAAAAATTATTTATTTCAAGGTCTCCCCCACTGCGCGCTCTGACTACGTCACAGTCACTGTTGCGCTGATTGGTCAGAGCGTTGGCCTATACGCACAGAGACAGTTTGAAAGACAGCGGGTTGTCCCTACCCACCCCCGTCGGAAATGTCTACGGATCGAGGCCAGACTAAATATTCACATTTAGTCTGGCTTGCCAGGCTACAAGATTTCCTGAATACAAAGCAAGCAGTTTAACCAACTACATTGATTGTACTAGTGTACGGTTATGGTCCTCTGGGGCTTCTCAACGTAGCCAGTTATGAAACAGGACTGCACACTGTACTAACCTAATCAAGTCTCATTTATGGAGCAACCAGTGGAATTATTGATGAGGATCAAACATATTCCTGTCTTATTAACATAAAAATGATAAAATTAAGTGGTTATATGCTCTCCGTGTCTGTGTGAAGTTTCTGAAGTTCCCTGATTAACTCCCAGCTCAAGTAGGTGAATTTGTCATCCATGTTTGGTTGACTTGGCCAGAATTGGAGCAGTAGGGTTGGCCAGTTCCTTTCTGCACACTCACTCACACCTATGGGCAATTTAGAGCAGCCAGTTAATCGAACCACATGTGGGGGAAACCCACGCAGACATGGGGAGAACATGCAAACTTCACACACAGGCCCCTGTCAGCCACTGGGCTCAAACCCAGAACCTTCTTGCTGTGAGGCGGCAGTACTAACCACTGCACCACCATACTGCCCAGTAGACAAACTAGTGACTCTAAATTGCCCCCAATGTGTATTCCCACTTAGCTCAGCCTGCTCTGGATTCTCCACAGCCCTGACTAAGATAAACCCAAAATACTGTATGTTGTTTATTAGTTAAATGCTTTCATGTTAAATGCTCAGCCATGGTGCCATATTCTTTGGCTGTATATCACTGACTCAGATTTGTTACAGTAATAACTCAATCAGTAAATCCTTAATAAATACATAAAATAAATTAATATCAAGCTATTGCTGTAACTTTTATTTAATTTCTTCAATATTCATATGTCAACCTATACGGATTGTCCAGAATTTATACAGATTTTAGCTCATTTCAAGGGCGTACGGGTGTATAAAGAAAGTCTTACAGATTTTCATTATTCTCATCTCATTATCTCTAGCCGCTTTATCCTTCTACAGGGTCGCAGGCAAGCTGGAGCCTATCCCAGCTGACTACAGGTGAAAGGCGGGGTACACCCTGGACAAGTCGCCAGGTCATCACAGGGCTGACACATAGACACAGACAACCATTCAGACTCACATTCACACCTACGGTCAATTTAGAGTCACCAGTTAACCTAACCTGCATGTCTTTGGACTGTGGGGGAAACCGGAGCACCCGGAGGAAACCCACGCGGACACGAGGAGAACATGCAAACTCCACACAGAAAGGCCCTCGCCGGCCACGGGGCTCGAACCCGGACCTTCTTGCTGTGAGGCGACAGCACTAACCACTACGCCACCGTACTGCCGGATTTTCAGTATTTTCTGACCTAAATTTATTTTGTGTATCTTACTTGAACATCGTCAGCTGATCGTCGCAAAAACATACAAAAGCTTGATTTATAGACAAAGAACAGCGTGTATGCAGGGGCGGATAACCCAGACTATGTGAAACCGGATGTTTATTCCTCAAGCCTCGTGCAGTATCGCGACTGTGAGACTTCGCTCGTTCCAGTCATGAGCACGATCTGCATTTAAACGCGCCAAATGGTCATTGTTCAAACGATTTTCTCATTGTGCAGAGCGGCATTGTTTACACCTGAAAGATTTTGAATAGCGTCTGCTGAGTGAAAGAATGGGAACACCTTGCCAACAAGTTCACTCCCTTGGTGAACCAGGAGGAACTCAACGAGGAGTTTGAGGAATACCAGCTTCTGGAGGATACAGATATAAAGCTCCTGGATGCAGATGAGAAGCCCATCAGGATTGATGTGGTGTGGAGCTCCATCCTGAAGATGGTTACAGTACACCCATGGGACAGGAGAGATTTCCAAACGTGAGAAAAACTATGGAGGCATTGCTGTGTCTACCTCACAGCAATGCTGACTGTGAGAGGGTATTCTCACAGGTCAGGAAAATCCACACTGGCTGCAGAAAACACCTGCAATGCAAACTGAACACAGACTTCTGCATACATGTCAACCTTTGGTCAATCAAACCTGTATAACCAACCTCCAAAATCCGTATTTCCCTTATAAAATCCGTATAAGATGCAAATTAAAATAATTTACCTAAAATTTGAATGATAATTAACAATGATATATCCAAGTTACTTTTTATTCAATATTAATAGCAATAAACCTTCAGAATGAATACAAAGCTCCAATGTTCGACAAAAACACAAAGTGTCACTTTAATGTTCTGAATTGTACTCCATGACAGCTTTTTTAGCAGTATACACCAATACCTCATGAGGCTGCATGTCACAGCAAGTGTCTGTATTGATCTTGCCGGAGTGCCCATTCAGAATCTTTTCAGTCGCTATTGAAAGTCGCCCAGGTGGAAATACGCGTTTCAAACAAAATGTTACTTCCCGGTTGGCGGGATTCTCGCAATGTGGTGTGCGCATGATCAAAAGTGGAACGAAGTCTTGCTACCACAAGATAACGCGCGATTTCATAAGACTCTTTACTGGCTGTTTGTACTTTCTGTGGTGTACAGCACGTTTGTAAATGTTATGCGCGCTTTTATCACCGTGGGAATTGATTGTAGCTCTAAATAAATATTGAAGTTTTTTTTAAAAGAATCCGTATAACTTTATTTGTACGCCCGTATACTACGTTTATTGAATCAAATCCGTATAAAATACGGACATTCCGTATAGGTTGACATGTATGCTTCTGTTGTGACATCACCCCCACAGAAAGGCAGTTACAGCTGGCAAAGGCTGCCAGTGATTATAATCAAGATCATATGTAAACATGACTGACTGTGGACAAAAATGGTGAGGTTTGAGTGCTTTCTCTGGCTATATGAAAAGTGGACTGTGGACAAAAATGGTCTCTGTGAAAAGTATCCCATTGAAATGGGAGCAGCCTACACTTTGACTGACAGTGCACAGACAGTGGAGTTTGAGTGTTTTCCCTGAGTCTGTAAAAAGTATTTTCCTTTGGAGTGGGAGCAGCCTACCCTATGAACAATAGGATAGCAGTAAATGTGTATTGTACAAATGTACATCTAAATAAAAGTTTGGTGCGATTCGAAGGCTATAAGGATTTTATGTTGATTTTATGCATTTCTTCCTCTGATACTACGCCCAAAGGGGTTGACATGTATGAATATTTATCACCGGTCAGTTACTTTTGAAGGATCTTTGCAGTGTGTTGTTCAGAGCATCTGTAACTGTCAAGACGCGTTTGATTCAAAACGCCTAAAATAGAAAGCTGTGATTGGTGGAAAGTGTTTCAAACGCGCATGCGCTCTATCCACCAGCAGGCAGTTACTCGGATAGAAGGCAGTGAGCGCGTGTGGGGGGCTGTATTGCTGAGGTGAGTGTGCATGTTGGATTATAATAATAAAAATATATATATATTACACATTATTTACGTCATAATACAGTTTAGTACGGTTATTGTTTTCAGTTAGCAACTGTAGCAAGCTGTTTCTCTTTCCCCTGTTCTAACAAATACAAGCGAGCTAAAGTGAAGAGTATTCAGACCTGACAGAATTAACAGTTAGATGTTTAGTTAGGTCATTTCACAGAAGATAAACAATTATTTAATGTAATTTATGTTAATTAGCGGAAGTAATAGCATAGCTGCTGACTGACAAACTAGCAGCCGGAAGGAGTCGCGTTTCATGCTGGAGCTCGAGCCCAACGTCATATCCGGCTCGCGCTTCGTTAACTTGTTTTCCTCAGGTTTTGGTCACCTTATTATAAATTTTCGTCAGGTTCTGGGTGTTACAGTCTTTTGAGAGTTCTTGAAACATGTTATTAATAATTTCTGTGATTTTAAATACACGGGAAAAACGAACATTTGAAGTGTGACGCTTCTGTTTGTTAAGCAGTAAATAAACCCTATGAGACCTGAGCTGAAGTAAACAGCCAAAAGCCTTCTCCATTCTGTGTGTTATTTCATCTAACAAAACACACTCCAGGTGATCTTTCATAGTATAATAGTAATATTGACATATACCCAGCACTTCATAGTAATATTCTAAGCCATGGTCTAATGGTTAGAGAAGTAGCTTTTGGGACCAGAAGGTTGCTGGTTTGACTCTCTGGACCAGCAGGAATGGCTGAAGTGCTCTTGAGCAAGGCACCTAATCCCCAACTGCTCCCCAGGCTGCTCCGGGTATGTTGTACGTTGCTCTGAATAAGAGTGTCTGCTAAATGCCTGGAATGTAACTTTAGGTTCATTAAAGCTGAATCTTTTATTACTGAATATTTAAGTTGTAAACTAGAGGGGCACTCGGTAGAGTGCATACCTCCACCAAGCCACATATCAAAATCAAATCACTTGAAACCAAGGATAATACTAAAGCTCATCTCATTATCTCTAGCTGCTTTATCCTGTTCTGCAGGGTCGCAGGCAAGCTGGAGCCTATCCCAGCTGACTACGGGCGAAAGGCGGGGTACACCCTGGACAAGTCGCCAGGTCATCACAGGGCTGACGCATAGACACAGACAACCATTCACACTCACATTCACACCTACGGTCAATTTAGAGTCACCAGTTAACCTAACTGGTGTGTTTCCTATGTTTGAAACCGGAGCACCTGGAGGAAACCCACGTGGACACAGGGAGAACATGCAAACTCCGCACAGAACGGCCCTCGCTGGCCACGGGGCTCGAACCCAGACCTTCTTGCTGTGAGGTGACAGTATACCAAAGTTCATCAAAATCCGTTCACTACTTTTTGTTGCTACCGCCTCGTATAGAGGCTGTAGCCACTATGTCATCGTGTTGTAAGAATGAGTGTAGCAATAGTGCATGGTGCATACAGGTCTTCCTATTAAAATGACTGGTGAGTGTATACATTTGGATTTGCCATTCGAAATAAATGGACGAGACTAAAGAAATCGCTTTCAGACATGTTTATGCTTCTCACCGAGGGAAAGTGAGTTCCTATTTTAAAATATACTCCAGGTTGTCCCCCTTTCCTCGCCTTCTTTGTCCAGTGGTCCTATGTGTGATGGAGATGTGACACACTTGCGAGTTGTTATGGGAAGCTGTCGAAAAGAATATTGAGACCACTGAGCTCTAGCGCCGGGCCTTTTCTGGGAAATTCTGGGAGTTTCAGTCATGGCAACAGCGTGTGTATGTCAGCCTTGGTTCAGAGGTTTCAGCTTTGAAAACTGTAAGAGTAGAATAATACAGACACTTGGTATGTTTTACTTCTGTGATTTTTTTTTTTTTTTAATTTTTTTAAATTATTCATTTTTGAATTACACTTCATTTTTGTGGCTACTGCCTCATAGTAAATATATACATGGATTAAAGTTTTCCGTCGTGTGACGGATTTCCGTCAACTGAACTCTCTCAAGGCCAAATGTGAGGTTGGTGCTGATCTGAGGAGAATTAAAATGACGGGTGGTTGGGTAGAGATTGGGTTATAACACTGATGTGTTGCAACACCGTCAACTATCAGCAGGGTTTATTTAACTTTTTTGTTTTTGAGCCATGCTTTGTGTCGTTCATTTCCTATGTTTGATCATGTTTAAATGTTCGCTGTCTACAGTGCGGCATTAAAAAAACATGCGCTGTCAAAATTGGCAAAATACATTCCCATGTGCTTGGCGTGCTTGTGTCTGACAACTTCTGTTTTGTATTAAATTTAAATCTTGCCAAAATGACTTGGTTCAAACCTGGACATATAGAAATAGAGCATGTTAAAAAAAAAAACGAAAAAATAAACCCCGGAAAGCCCGCTCCTCTGCTTCAGCCAGACTTGAAGACCTGACGGTGCAATGCTTGCAGACTGTCAGAAGTAATTAGACCTAAATTTATAGCTAACAAATCAGCAGACGCCCCAACAATTATTATTTTCGTTAGGCCAATGTGTAAGGTATGTTAGAACCGTGCCTTATAGCCTACGTTATATCACAGTTAAAAGGACGTTTGAGGAGTTGGAGGCTGTGAGCGCAATGATGTTCCGACATGCGCTAAACTTTATTCCCTGAAAATCATACACCAGCGTTCAATGCCCCAAACAGTCAAAATGTCTAGAAGACTACGGTTAAATAATAATCATAGCCTACTAAGTTAAATTACGTCAAAACATCTGTTTCTGGTCTATGAAATGATGGAGGAAAATGAGAACGAACGCAAAGTAGATAGTAGCCAACTTCACGCGATCTTTTAGGTAACTTAACACTCGTGTTGGCCACAATCTCATCTCGTTATCTCTAGCCGCTTTATCCTGTTCTACAGGGTCACAGGCAAGCTGGAGCCTATCCCAGCTGACTACGGGCGAAAGGCGGGGTACACCCTGGACAAGTCGCCAGGTCATCACAGGGCTGACACATGGGCTACATTTACATTAGACCGTATCTGTCTCGTTTTCTTCGCGGATGCACTGTCCGTTTACATTAAACCGCCGGGAAACGGGAATCCGCCAGCGTCCACGTATTCAATCCAGATCGTGTCCGCTCCGGTGCTGTGTAAACATTCAGAATACGTGGATACGCTGTGCTGAGCTCTAGCTGGCGTCTCATTGGACAACGTCACTGTGACATCCACCTTCCTGATTCGCTGGCGTTGGTCATGTGACGCGACTGCTGAAAAACGGCGCGGACTTCCGCCTTGTATCACCTTTCATTAAAGAGTATAAAAGTATGAAAATACTGCAAATACTGATGCAAATACTGCCCATTGTGTAGTTATGATTGTCTTTAGGCTTGCCATCCTTCCACTTGCAAGTGGTAAGTGATATGCGCTGGGATCACACACACAGCGGCTCAGTCCCGAATCACAGCTTGTTCACTTCACTCGCGTGCTCTGTGAGCTGCGCAAGGCCGGAGTGCGCACCCTCCAGAGGGCACTCGCTGTTCAGGGCGGAGTGATTTGGAGCGCAGGATGCCTGCGGAGCCGAGCGTATCCGTGTATTGGTATTGCTGTGTGCACGCAAATCGTGTATTGGTGTTGCTGTGTGCACACTAATCGTTTTAAAAACAATCTGATGATCCGCTGATACGGTCTAATGTAAACATGGGCATAGACAACCATTCACATTCACACCTACGGTCAATTTAGAGTCACCAGTTAACCTAACCTGCATGTCTTTGGACTGTGGGGGAAACCGGAGCACCCAGAGGAAACCCACGCGGACACGGGGAGAACATGCAAACTCCACACAGAAAGGCCCTCGCCGGCCACGGGGCTCGAACCCGGACCTTCTTGCTGTGAGGCAACAGCGCTAACCACTACACCACCGTGCCGCCGTGTTGGCCACAATATTTCTCTTAATAAAATCTTGAACTGTTTTTGAAGTCGTATTCAACACAAAGTAAGGTCAAATTTTAATTTAAGCGAAGATCCAATCTTTTTTCTATATTGACGTCGAGCACAGAGGAGCATATCATTCTGCTTTCGGTTTCGGCAGCATGGATGCGCTTTACATGAAATAAGGCACTGATGTGTCTGCCATCGATAAAGGTGTAAAAAACAAGTGGAGGTGGGCTTGGCTGTACGAAATAGGTGAAAACGGAAAGCCATTTAGTTCATGGTGCAAAAAACTAAACATTCCAGGCGCTTGCATTTGTGTGGTTTGCCACAAAAAAATAATATACGGAAGCAATGGAAAGAAAGTGCAATAAATTGAATATATTAATCCATTAATTAACTGATAAGTTATTAGTTCTAAGTTAACCATTCTCAGAATTTCATCGAAATCCACCCATAACCCCCCCGCCCCCCTAAAATTTTCAGTCAAATAATTTTTTTTTGCTTTAATCCATGTATATATGCTATATTTACTGTATGGACATGGTATCAGAAAACACTTTTATTTATAAGCAGTAGCCACATGTACCCATAGGGTACCTATTTTATTAAGTTATACTGGGAAAAGACAAACAAACAGAGGAGGAAACAGAACCTTCAGAGTTGGTAAGGTGACTCATTTTAGATTTTTCGGATCACGGATCCGCCGACGGCAGTTAAATACTACCGTTGAAAAAAAGTCTGTGTATTTTTATTTGAACCTCTGAAATGTACAAAAAGAAATGACAACTTTTGGGTCACATATTTTTCTTGTAACAGCATTGTATCCCCAGTACTAGATCCTATTTGTCACAAGTAAAAATGGAAAAATCGTAAATACAAACGACAACGTGTGTTGTATATATCCACTTCAGCCAAGTCAGAAAACGAAACTATTTACGACATTGTGTATTCACTTGAATGTTAGATTCGAATGTTGTAAATTCTACGGGGTGATTTACGACCGCTTTACGACAGTATAAACCTCGTGCTGATCATGGCTGATGCTGACAGCATGGCTTCCGAGGCATTGACTCAACTCTATGTAAGCATAACGTGGTAAACAAAAAATCTTTTCATTGTCTCACCGACCAAAATGTGGGCAATTTCGTCTCTCAAGCCTTGAAGATAAACAATGAAAAGATCAAAACAATCTTTGGTTCACAGAGAGAAGGTAGCGATTTAACCAGGGCCATGCTGAACATGCCTGCAGTAACGTTAGTTTGAGATTTTGGCTGCAGGTATCTGACTGTAGAATTAGAAGAGGAAGGTGCCTTGTAGCAGACAAAGTCCAACAAGTAGTTGTCTGTGCAGAATGCGGGAAACCAAGAGTGGTATCTTCAAGAAAAAAGCTCTCCGCAAGTGACGAAAAGGCTGTCAGTAGGGTGCAGGAAGAAATGGTCTGTGTGTGTGGCAGCCCATTGTTTGAATCTGGTCTCCTCAGTGACAAAATTGTGGTAAGAGAGGGTATTGCGTATGCTTCCATTGAAACAACCTATTACACTGGGAAAACAGCTTGTTTTCCTGATGTCTGTTTTCACTGTGGGGACAGTGAGATCAGTTCGACACCTGAGCTGCAGCAGAAGAAAGAAGAATTCGGCATAGTGCGGCCTATCTGCACAAGCTGTCTTGTAGCAGGCAAAAAAAAATTGTCTGCAGAAATGCATTGAAAGTAGCCAAAAAAGTCAAAAGAAAATGAGATGTTTCTGACAGTATGACAGATATTCATACACTGATATAGCTGGTAATTTTGTGTTTGTTAAGCAAAACAGACAAATGCCACACTGGAATATAAATATAATTTGACAAGCCAGTTAAAGTGTCAGTTTTAAACTAGTATGCCATTAAAATCTGCTTTGTTAGTTAACAATACTACATATCTGGAAAAGGTTATATGTATGTTTTAAAACTTGTAATACTGTACATGAAATCAGTATTAAAAGATGGAACTGAAAAGTCTTTTTCATATTTTAAATGTTCGTGATAAATGTAACTGCAGTGAATGTCTTGGTATTTATACTACACTGTGTATATATGTGTGTGTGTGTGTGTGTGTGTGTGTGTGTGTGTATAAAAAAAGGGAGTCTCTTGAATTTAAATTATTTTATCATCTTAATCTGACATTGAAATTTTGCCATGTGAAAAAATAGACAAGGACACTTTTTTTTTTTTTAAATTTCGACCGACATTATCAGAAATGTGTTGAAAAAATCCGTGAACCTAAAAATAAAAAATGGGTGGCCTAATGGTTTAAAAAAACCATATAAAATCACCATACATACTGAACATCTGATGTGTGCCAAGGTTGTACAATACACCAATTATTACATTTAATCGCAATATTGGATTTTACAAGAAGCCTGTAATATACAAATGAGCACCCTGCCAATCTAGATTTATTTCATGTCTTGTGACCAATTTAAAGGAAAAAATCCATCCCTCAGACAATTAGTATATCAATTAATTTCCATTAATATTTCAGTAATAGCTTTTTGTTGGTCAGGGTCACAGTGTATCCAGAGTCCATCTATCTTGAGAACACCAGTTGGGGTTAGTGGCCCTGGGTGGAACACTAGTCTGTTGTAGGGTATACATACTTATTCACATCTATGGGAAACCTAGTGTCACTAATCCATTTGGCACTGCATGTTTTTGGGTAGTGTGAAGAAACCTGGGGAACCCCAGGGAAACCTATAGACCCCTTTCACATGACGTCACCGCGCCGCGAGATTTTGTTAGGCGCCATATTGGAAGACCAAGTACATGCACTCACAATATAAAACAAAGTACGAGCGAGAGTAAAGTGACACGATGGATGATAATTCGGGTTATGTGAGTACATTACCAGTTGCAGAAAGGGCACGATATGTGGAGAAACTGGCTGTGATTGATGGGTTTGACCCATATGATAAGACTCAGAAAAAATTATGTGAATCCAAGCACACAGTTTAACGCAAAAGTTCGTTTATATCCCGACCTTGTCAGCTGTCAGATTTATGTTAATGGACCCGGTAAGCTGGTAAATAATCTCATCTCATCTCATTATCTCTAGCCGCTTTATCCTTCTACAGGGTCGCAGGCAAGCTGGAGCCTATCCCAGCTGACTACGGGCGAAAGGCGGGGTACACCCTGGACAAGTCGCCAGGTCATCACAGGGCTGACACATAGACACAGACAACCATTCACACTCACATTCACACCTACGGTCAATTTAGAGTCACCAGTTAACCTAACCTGCATGTCTTTGGACTGTGGGGGAAACCGGAGCACCCGGAGGAAACCCACGCGGACACGGGGAGAACATGCAAACTCCACACAGAAAGGCCCTCGCCGGCCCCGGGGCTCGAACCCAGGACCTTCTTGCTGTGAGGCGACAGCGCTAACCACTACACCACCGTGCCGCCCCCTGGTAAATAATATATATATATATATATATATATATATATATTTTTTTTTTCTTTACCAAATTCTAACAGAAAACGAGAGCGCCCGAAAGGGAAAACCGAGCCGAGCCGCCTCACGGCTGTAATGCAAATTGCTTTCCTCCTCGGTATACAAGTGCGCTTCCATGGCAGGGGAAAAAAAAAACTACATTTTGCCGCCTATGTAGTTCCCTACTTAAACAAATAGGAGTCATTCAGGATTCAGCCATGTTTTTGCTCCGTGTTTTTACTCGACCAAAGTTATACAGTATTATGAGCTTTAAATTGCATAAATAAAACCATTTGGTGAAACTTTGAAGAAGAGATTGTACTGGTTTAGTACTAGTTTTTACCTAACGTTTTCATGTCAACTCTAATTAATACACTAGTAGAATCGATGACTAGTTTAGGAGGCCAAAACTTTTTCAATTTTTGACTGTACCAGCCTGAAAAAACTTGGGACAGTCAAATGGAAAAAAAGCAAGCTGGTCATGTTGTACTGGACTAATCTATGACTGATGAGTATAGTAAGTGATACTAGTACTGATACAATAAAACAGACGACTGTAATCTGGTAGGCAGCACGATTTATATTATTTCTCCGTGTCAGATACATAAGGAGGACCGGACACCAATTCTGCCATCTGTTTGCTACCCAGACATTGTAAACTATTTGTTGTTTACACCCAGTGCCTACACTGCTGATGACTTGAAAGCCTACAAAGGGCTACAGGCTTACAATTATGTTGTTAGTGGCTTGGTTCGTGATATTACAGCTGTTGTTAAGAATAACCTACACATAGTTATGGCCAAGGTAATCTTGTTGATATTTATCTTTTAATAATATACCTTTTCAGTTGAAAAATTACTTTGTTACTATTAAGGTATCCGTAATTTAGGTTAATTTATCCAAATTATACATATGTATTTATGATATATGCCTACACAACAACTATATTTATATAATAGGAGGGAGAGCAAGCCCCAAACCATCCTAAATTATTATTATTATTATTAAATTGTAGAAGTCTGGGAGGCTTGCTCCTCATACAGTTATCAACTTGAGGCCAATTTAGCATGTTTTAAATCTGAATTTCTTGCGTTTGCTTACCTCAAAGTGTCCGCAGATCATGCACAGACTTATCCATTATATCCACAGTTTTTTGCCAAGTCTCACACAGGTTTCTTTCAAGTCTACTGTTGGGCCAATAAATCATAAATAAAACAGCTCAGATTTGTTTGTTTAAGTCATTTGCCACTCCACTTTATTCTCGTGGGTTCACATACCGCTGCCGTTATCACGAGTTTGTTGGTCTTCCAAAATGGCGCAGGGTCTGTTTACTTCCGGTTTCGGGTGACATCAGTGAAAGGGGTCTATATGGAAATAGGGGACAACAAATGAAACTCCGGATCAAATCCTGGAGCTGTGAGTCAGCAATGTGATGTCACAGTACCGTCTTGATTTACACATTAATCTTAAAAATGAACTTGCGATTTTCATTGCAAAATTTGTAATGAAATTCTGAGTCGACTGTTTCAGTGTAAACTTTTTGTAAACATGTTGGTCTTTTTTTTTTTTCCACTTTGATGAATGCCATTCAGCTACTGGCCGATCGTGGGATCAGTGGGTATTAACCATTGCTTTATCTTTACCTAAAAAAGATGTGATGCAGCAGGGCTTTAATCCTTTAGTCTGTCTGGTGTTCTCACCTTCCAGTCTTGATGTATGCCTTTTATTCCAGAGTCCCTGGTTTGGTTATGAGTTACTGTCTGTGCAGAATTTTGCATGCTTTCCCAGTGTCTGTGTGGTTTTCCTCCCTTTATCCATTCACACCTAAGGGCAATTGGCCACTCTAAATTAAAGTACATGTATTCAGATTAATGCGGATTGTAGATTTACAGATTTGCCCATCACTTATTTGCTGGATTGTTTGAATATTTTGCAAGACAACCTAATTTATGATGATGCACCAAGGTCATGATGAGATGGTAATGATTTATATTATTTTGTTTCACCCTGTCGAAGATGGAAAATGGCATAGAATTAGTACTCCATTCAGTAATAATTGATAATCTAAGTATAGATTGTGCTGAAATTTCATAATAGTTCAGTATATTAAAGTGTATGTAACGCCTCTAAACCCCACTTTTTTCCTTGTACAAAGCAATAATCATTATGTTGATTGACCATGGGTTTTTGAACCATAGCTGATCCAAATAGGGCCTGTCACGATATTCGATATACCGACTTCTTGTACGGTAAATGAACTCGGTAATTTTTTTTACAGCAATTTTGGCATTTACGCCCTGTACATCTACATAGGGAAGTTGCTAGAGTATTAGCTTGACCCATTGACTGAATAAAACACCGTGCTGTTTTCTGTTGTCTCACATGGCTCTCCGTCAAAGGCGGGGCCTCCCAGCATGCAACAGTTATCCAGCCAGGGTATCCACTGAATCCACCTTTTAATTAAATAAAACATTTTCATGTAATAAGTCAAGTTTATTTGTATAGCGCTTTTAACAATAGACATTGTCCCAAAGCAGTTTTACAGAATCTGAATGACCCAAGACATGAGCCAATTTTATCCCTAATCTACCCCAATGAGCAAGCCCGTGGCAAGGAAAAACTCCCTCAGACGACACGAGGAAGAAACCTCGAGAGGAACCAGACCCAAAAGGGAACCAATCCTCACCTGGACAACAACAGACAACATGACTATAACATTAACAGTTTTAACATGAAGTCAGTTTCGTTGATGTTATAAACTCTTCATTGATGGAAACTTGAGTGCAAAACTGTTCATGACAACTGCAGTCCTCAGCCATAAAAGCATTACTGTAAGTGTCCAGAGTGTCTTCCAAGTGTGACTTTCAATTGTCCATATGGGGCCGTCCTCCACAGGAGCGATGTGATGAGACTCCAACCAGACATAGGGCATCAGGATGGCTCAGGCATAATAAGCATAACTTCTTGATCAGAAAGTTTTGGTTATTCCCACCTCTTTTGAAAACGTCACATACCAAGTACATACATACGCTGAACTGATTGGTTTTCGAGGGGGTTCATTTGAAAGTGGTCAGCTCAAAACTTCTCTGTAGAACCCTGTCACTCCCTCCTCTCAAGAAGACAACAAAAGGGCAATATTATAATAACAACCAATCAGAATTCAGATACATTCTGTTGCCAAGTAAAATTGTAACCTTTCAATGTGTCAAAGTTCTAGAGACCTCGTCCTGTTTTACCGTTAGATCAATCACATATCAGCTTAAACTAGCGTTCTAAAACTAGTTAAAGATCACACAGAAGATAGCCCACTCCCCCTGCCAGCCTAATGTAACGTAGTGTTTAAGGCTCTGTGTGTTTTACTTCCGTTTATGAGGGGAAAAGAACATACACCCTCCTGACAGTCAATGCGTTATTCACTTGTAAAACACATTTGCAAATTGGTAGAATGAGTTAATCTCATGCAAGATTTGCAATTAATCAAATTAATTGCATATTATTATTATTATTCATGAATTACTACAGTTCTGAACTTCAAATTTTAAAAGTCTGGACTTTGGAGAGATGATGGATACTCTTTTGGTGGAACACAATGGAGCAAAATATTGTGACCCTCTAATGCTGACCTGAAGTTGGCATTGGGTTTGTGTCCCCACCAATGTTAATACCAAACGTACGCCCTTGCCTACATGTTCTCATTCTAATTATTACTTTTATCCAAATGACAGCTGGCAATATGTTATTTTGCACTTTTTGTTTATCTGGGTACTAATCTTTGAGAAACTGGATTGGCAGACTGTTGCCTGTGAAGAAAAGAGTGTCTTTTTAAGAATATTTACTTAAGCCTCGGTCACAACCGGCCGTATGTGCTCCTATGGCCGGTCTACGTGCAAAATACGCAAGAAACACACGGAGGGCGCGTGTGTGACGTGCTGATTTTCGAGCCGTAGACTGGCCGCAGAGGTTCTTTGTCATGTCAAACAAACTCTACGGGCGCTTACGTTTTTTTCAGGTTGCAAGACAAACTTACGGCCAACGTGCGTCTTTCTCTATGAACAAAAAACGCAGCGATTTGGGAAACGCCAAAAATCGCATGGCCAAAAAATCGTACATCTGGTTGTGACCTAGGCTTTAAGTGCAATTTTTAAGAGCCTTAGATTGTATTTTATTTGTTTTTGTTGTGAGTGGTTTTGTTTGATTTTATTTCTTTAAGTTATTTATATTTTTTTACGTTCCACTGTTCAAATTGAATAAGTTGACTTAATTAAAAAGTTTACTGTTCTTTGAAAGGGTGTGTTTGCATGATCATTATTTTATTAGTGGCATAAAATTGTCTTGAAAAAACGTCAACAATAATATCGCTTATCACAATTTCTGAGACAATATATCGTCCAACAAAATTTGTTGTCGTGACAGGCCTAGATCCAAAAGGCCATAAATTGATGGAAAATCAGTAAGATCAGCCAATTTTCACGGAATCTGCTGAGACTCATCCGGAAGATCCTGAAGGGGTGCGTGACATCACACGTAACAATTTTGTTCCTGTGCGCAGCAGTGGTTAGAACAGTCTCAATACGGAATCATGTTTTGGAGAGAATTCTGATAGTGATTCTTATGTGTTGGACGAAGGGGCAGATGATTATCAAGGATATTCTGGAGGAAATGGTTATCTTTTTGAGCCCCCAAGACAAGAAACTGCTGGTTCACGACAGGCTTCCTCTGTAGCACATGCGAGATGGATATATATAAAAATAATGAGCGAGAGAGATGTGCAGAACACAGTGGTTACCTTTCAATGTTTTCCTGAACAAAACTAAAAACAGTCTTGCAATATTGCAATCTGAGAGCATAGAACACCTTTCAGTTAATAATTAATGATGACCATGCACGCACATTTTTCTTCCTGTTAAAGTGCATCAGATATGATAAGATCAGATGTCACGAGCATGTAAATGTTGCTCATAATCCTGCATTTGGTGCACAGTGTGTGTGAGTGAGAGTGATGAGGGAACCAACAAACTGTCCAAATGTCAGATTGAATGTCATTTATTTAATAAACAGTTTTCTTTTTTGCTCCAGTAGTTCTTCCATGTGGTTCTTCTGGCGGTGGTGAACACTTGAGTCAGATTTATTATTAGTAGGCGACAAAATCTACTCACTTCATTTGTACAAACCTCACGCACTTGTCGCTTTAGATATATTTGTTTTTTTTTTCTCAGAAATTCATGAACTTGAATGTCCCTGTTGTATAGGAATTTGAACATCCAAACACAATGCAGCACTTTCACATCGTTATTTTTGTAAGATTCCTACAACAATATCCAATCGCAGTGAGTAAACAAGCACAGGCTCAGATGAACGGAAATGACCCAGATAACCGGGGTTCCACGCCTGGTGTCGTGTGAGATTTGCCCTGAGGCACAACTACCTTTTTCCCGGGATCCAGAAGCCATGATAAATTTTGTGCTTGATAAAATATTTCCCCCCCCTGCTTTAATTCATTTTGGTTGTTACTAACGTATTCATTTTAAAGCGTTACAAAAAGGCATTACATAGACTAAGCATTCCAAACCCATGTGCAAGACCTTTTAAGGTTATTAACAGGGACTGCAAGTGTCATAATATTCTTACTCAATCTGAAAATATAACCCTGGACTGAAATAGATTTTTATAGTAAGGAGACAACACAGTAATTATCAGGTCAGATTGTTGGCTGCTTAGGAGTAACAAGTCTTGTTTTTTTAAACCTATACAGAGGTTTGTTTAGTCCTCCAAGTTAGTAGAGCCATTCCACTTAAATTTTAATTCTAGCTAATGTTCACAGCTTCATGATTTTAGATCAGTAATGTTAGGCTGAAACTCAAATGAGCTTCCTAATACAGAAAACGAATAAAGGCCCAAGATTGATTCTTCTTTCTGGTTTTTCAGAGGGTGTTTTCTCAGGATAGCAGCAGAACCCACCCGTTGTTGTGATATGGAGAATTTGGAGGAGGATTTGACATGCTCCATTTGTTATTCCCTCTTTAACGATCCACGAGTACTACCCTGCTCCCACACGTTCTGCAAAGCATGTCTAGACAACGTGCTCCAGATCTCTACCAATTTCTCCATCTGGCGACCACTTCGCCTACCACTCAAGTGTCCTAACTGCCGCAGCACGGTGGAACTTCCACCTAATGGCGTGGAAGCTCTGCCGATTAATGTCTGTCTGCGCGCCATTATAGAAAAGTACCAGCGTGACAATGAGCCACAAGCTCCTTCCTGCTCTGAGCACCATCGCCAGCCTCTGAATGTTTACTGTGTTCAGGACTGCAAGCTTGTATGTGGCTTGTGCCTCACTATTGGGCAGCATCAGGGCCACACCATTGATGATCTGCAGACAGCATACATCAAAGAGCGCAATGCCCCAGCCAGATTAGTTGAGCGGCTCACGGACAAGCGCTGGGAAGAAGTATGTGGCCTGTTGGAGAAGTTAGAAAAGGAAAAATCTCAACATGAAGGTCTAATAAAGCAAGACGGCGAAGCTGTTATGCAGTTCTTTCAGGGCCTGGAGCGCCGCCTTGAGCACAAGAAAGAGGCATTCATGAAAGTTCTGGATCGAGCCAACGGGCAGCTGGCCAGTGCTTATAAGCCACTCATCGAGAAGCTTAAGGATATGAAGGAGGAGCAGCTAGAGCTCATCTCCATCATCTCAAGCATCAGTGAAGATGAGTCAGCCCTCATTTTCCTGGAGAAGGTGCACCACTTGAGGGAGAGAGTGGATGCCTTGACTCAGACAGAGCTGCCTGAAGTCCCCACCCTCCACATATCACCCCGTTTAGAGGAGTTCCTCAAGGAACACTGGGCTAACGTGACCATTGGAAGGTTGGAAGATAGTCCAGTTCCAGAAATCTCCTGTCATGTGAAGAGACATTCCACCAAAGAGCAACACCCAGAATTAGCTCACAAGTGGATGTTCAAGTCTGTCTTTGTTGTGGCTTTTCTAATGGTGCCACTATTCCTTCTGCTTCTCTGGTCAAATTCACTGACTGGAAAATCACTTGAGTTCTCCAATCTCTCACAAGCAGTAGTGAGTCTAGCTCATGAACTTTCTTTACCACTTCATGGCTCAGGGACATTTCTGTACTGCCTGCTTCACGATCTTAGCCTTAAATTCAATTCGTATATTTCGGCTGTAGGAGAGAGCACTTACCAACATGTGGCCTTCTTTTGTAAAACACTACGGTTATGCTGAGTCACTGAGCAAGCAGAAGCAGTACTCTGTGGTGTACAGTTAACCTGGACATACGCATCAAGTTAAAGTGAAACTTTCCGTGATGCATGACTAGACAGCCGAACAGAGCACAGCTTGCTCCAAGCCACGATGTAGCAGTTAATATTCTTGTTTAGACAGAAGGGGAGCAGAACAGCATTCTAATTCACCTGAAATTCAAGCAGTTTTGAGAATTTCATAACTTATGAACCAGTATATTTAAAAAAAAGTATGGTAGCTTATGAACTAATTTACAATAGTGCCGTTTTGTTTCTACTTTTTAAAATTCCTGATATTTTTCTACTGAAACTAACTTGTCTGCCTATCTGTCAGGTTTTTTTCCTTCAATGAAAAATTATCCATAAACATTGGCTGTTCATTTTAGAAATTAAACCATTACACCTGAAATAAGGGATGCACTGGTCAAAAGATACTCTTTATGTAGGCTAATGCAGGTATTGATTATGATCTACACAGGAACAGTGCAGCGTGATAGAGATTGGTCACCATGTGGGTGTCTAACACTCCAGTCTACAGGCTGCGCAGAGTCCAGCAGGACAGCCTTCTGGGTGTACATATATGAGAACGGGAGCGTGCGCAAGAGCACTGCATAAAGGGAGAACAGATGCCAGCTAAGGGTAGGCAAGATCACAAAAATAACTGAAGACGTTTCTGTAATAATGTTTTTCATTAAAAAAAAAACCCCACACACACCATCTCATCTCATTATCTCCAGCTGCTTTATCCTGTTCTACAGGGTCGCAGGCAAGCTGGAGCCTATCCCAGCTGACTACAGGCGAAAGGCGGGGTACACCCTGGACAAGTCACCAGTTAACCTAACCTGCATGTCTTTGGACTGTGGGGGAAACCGGAGCACCCGGAGGAAACCCACACGGACACGGGGAGAACATGCAAACTCTGCACAGAAAGGCCCTCGTCGGCCACGGGGCTCGAACCCGGACCTTCTTGCTGTGAGGCGACAGCGCTAACCACTACACCACCGTGCCGCCCCAACCCACACCTGTATTTACAAAAATGAACTACTTGAATGAAAAAGGAGACCAACAAGAAGTCATGAGACCTGCAGTAGGAGTAAGGGGAATAACACACTTGTGCTTCTGCCTCACAGTTTCTCACTGCTGTTTTACACACACATTTAAAAAGTAATTAAATAAAACTTGGTGTTTCTCTCTGCCTGGTAGGATGTTCTTGTTAGCAGTACCAGCACCTCAGAGTGATGGTTACAGAACAAGTGTAACGTTTGAAAGGTTACCAGAGCAGCAACATTAGATCTGGGGGGGGGGGGTCATCTGTATCTGGTTTGTTTAAAGTGGAATTCTACAAAATAGGCTTCTGTAAAACGCTGCCTCACTACATAAGTTTATGATCTATGGAATAGATCATGATCAGATTAAGCTTATTCATATTTTTAGTTTATGTAATGCCAGTACTTCCCAGAGCCAATTAACACCTGCAGTTCTTCAGCATGCTAATTCAGTTCTAGTTTAGATTTTTTTTTTCAAGTAACTGACTCGAAAGGATATTCATGTTTATATAAAGTTTAATAAACAGCAGCATTTTTAATAAGGTTAAATGGGTTTCACCTGCACAGGAGGAGAGAAAGAAAAGAGACATGGAAAAAGGTGCAAGAGAAAACTTAAGTGATCAACACAAACACCACAAGTCCAAGGATACATGTTCCTTTATCCTGATGCAACTTCAATATCTTTGAGGACAATTGTTTTGGGGTTGATTCCCACGTTTTTAGTGGTGTTGTGTGTTTTGTAGATGCCAATCAGGCGGTCAGCCATCTCGAACATGTTATTCCTCAGAGAGATGATGATGAACTGAGCATTCTTGGTTTGTTCCTGACAGGAGTGATAAACAAAAAAACAACTGTCATGACAAGGGCTTTAAAAAAGCATGAAATAATAAAAAAAAAAGCTTTATGATAAACAATATAAAACACTGACAATTTAAAAAAGGACCTTTGTACTAAAAATGGCTCTTATGTTCACCTGTGCCAAATGTGAGCTAGATGACTAACAGGGATTGATCCAATTAAGTATGATATACAGCTCAGTTAAAGGTCTGGAACAAAAAGGTTCTGGGGTACTTTAATAGATCTGGAACACTAAATCCTCAAAATGGGAGGGTGACAAAGAACACTCACATATATGTAGCAAGCCACAATCGACACGTTCTTGAAATCTAGAGCAGCGTCTATCTCGTCCATGAAGTATAGAGGCGTGGGCTTAAAGTGGTGCAGGGCAAAGACCAAAGCCAAAGAGCTCAGAGTCTTCTCTCCTCCAGACAAGTTATAGATTTTCTTCCAGCTCTTCTTAGGAGGACGCACACTGAGAAAGGAGAGGAATTTATTTAGGGAAATTTCTCACAGCTTATTAATTTAAAAATAAAAGCACTTCAAAGTCTGCACAACTGTCTATACAGAAAAGGCAATATTTCTGTGACGGTACACTCCTTGGAGGTGGGGGGAGGGAATCCTTGTGGCCACAATTTAACTGATTTGGTTACAGTGAACTCTTTACATGTCTTTCTCAAGAAATCAACCCAGCTTTCAAAACTCCAGTCAGTAGCTGAAAGCCTTAAACGCTGAACCACCACTGCTCCAAATGTAAAACATATGCAGGTAGTTAAGTTCCTGAGTCACTCTGGTGTTCCTACCTAAACATGATGCCCTCAGAGAAAGGGTCCAAGCTGTCCACAAGCTCCAGCTCAGCATCTCCCCCCAGTGTAAGCATCTGGTAGTTCTCCTTTAGCTTGTTGGTAATGATGTTAAAGCCAGCCATGAACTCGTTTAGTCTCCGTTTCCGCAGGTCCTCGCAACTCCTCTTGAAGTTGTCTCTCTGGGTGGTAATCTCATCCAGCTCAGCTACTCTCTGCAAATAAAGCTCCTCCTGCATGTACACACACACACAGAGACTACAGCAACCCACCATGAATGACTTAAGTTTCATGTGTCAACTCTTTCTATACTGAAAACTCTTGTAAACTTGTTACACTGCTGCCACTCTGAACATGTTCATAACTTTATAATACAGGATGACTATCAAACACATAGAAAGCCATGACATGTTGACCACAACAAAACCAAACTATTTCTGACTGCACACTGCTTTTCTTTTTAAATCAAAGCCACTCAACTTACAACAATGTGATAAATACTGGCAAAAAGATTTTATCTAAAAGTTGTTCTCAAAAAAAAAAAAACCCACCCAGGGATTTGACCCCCCCAATCCAAATCATTTTTCCCCCTTTAAATTTTCCACCAGCCATTTTTTTTTAAATGGTCAATTAAGTGTTTTTTTTTTTTTTAAAGATTAGATCATCATACTGTGAAGCATTTATTTGTGGTTTAACGTTTGTAAGAGCTAAAATTATGGAAGTCACACCTATATTTAAAACAACGTCCATGTACCTTCTTCTTAAACTCTGCTATAGCTCCCAGGTTAGGCTTCATCTGGGCGCAGCGATCCTCCAAAAGAGCAATCTCGTTTTTAATGACATCTGGGCTCTTAATGGCCTCCAACTGCTCTGTGGTCAGCTGAAGCAGTTCCTCTGCTGGTTTATCATCAATCGAGTGCAGAGCAAGCTTTGTGGACTGAGGAGGAAGGAAAGAATAAACTACAACAATGCTGTAATATTTAGACAGAACCACAAGTCTGGGAAGAGTTTATGTAATTGGATAAATAGAAAGCTGCCTAATTACCTAGTCCAAGCACTCACCTCTTTTTCCCAGTGTTTGATCTTATTCTGACACTCGGCAATGGCTGCATCAATTTGCTCTACTTTCAGCCGAACATTCAGCGACTCTTTCTGCAAAGCGTGCTCTTGTTCCTGAAGGGCCTTGATCTCCTGCAAGACCCCACGATGCTGTTCCTGCACCTCAGGCAGCGCCTCCTACAGGTGAGGTAGATCATACACATGGTCAACACCAACAACTAAAGCTCTAGTGTGCTGCCCAGACCAATTCTGGTTGAACAGACTAAAAAGTAAGGTAGCTACATATTAAGAACAAGCATATGATAAATTATCCTCTTACAAGAAAGTTTCTAAAAGTAGTACATCTTGTTTGCATCCGACAAAAGTTCAGCTTGTTGGTGGCGAGCTGTAACGCGTCTGGTCTTTTTAACCTTTAAAGGTTACAGTCTGGCTATTTTTATCTGTGAAGTGCATGTATGTCATAACTGCCCTGCTTATTACAAGTTTGTGCAGCAGAGTATGTTTTTCAATCAGTTTTTCCAAATGGTTGCACATTCCTGATTCTGAAAAGATCGTCCGTCGCCCGTGCATGCTAATTAACCCACTTAGCTGAAGCCTTTTTTTTTTTTTTTAAGGTCAGATTTCAACTCCACCAACACACACTGCAGCAGGCTTTGGAATTCAGGCAAGTGTGCAAAAATTATTGCATCAAGGTGCACACACATCACTCCAGATAAGAAAACTTGCTGTCTTCAAACAGAGCTTGTGATTACAGCATGGGACATCTACATGAAATGTTTGACGTTCAAGTGGTGTTGCCGTGAAAACACTGCTGGTGGGCACAGCAACATGGATGACAAGAGTCCTCGTTCAAGCTAATATTCACAGTTTCACGAGCTAACAAGTAGGCAATGTAATGTAGGAAATCTAAAGGAATTAAAAACCAAGAGTGCTCTGAGAGCACAATATCCCCCACAATATATTGCAAAACGCATATTACTGTGCTATAGCAAAGCCTTTTGCCAAGTTTCGTGAAATTCCTCCAAAAATTGAGAGAGGAGTTGATTTCAGAAGGCGAGAATCCTTTCTGGGACGGACAGACGGACTTCGCCACAACATAATTCCCTTTGGCCAGCGGGGATTTAAAAAATATATATATATAATAATAATCCTCAGACATGTACTCAAAATGGTCACAATATCTGAACTTGTTCACTGGGGGGTTGGGAGTACTTCCACAGCCTTGCTACTTGTGGATGCATCAGCAAACACGTCACATCTTACGCATGCTGAGCCTTCAGAAAATTTCCACCTCTGAAGTCATGAATACTGGCGGCAGCAACCAATAGCTTGCGCCAAATGCCTGGGCTATTGATTTGTCAAAAACAAAGGAGTACTTTAAACCATATCTAAATAAATATTTTGCTTGGTTTACTCACTACAGATTATCAGAAGCAGTGCATCACTGACCATACATCACAAAGCATTTCCTCCACAATTCGGACTTTCATATACCATAAATAATATTTTAAAAAGATGTAGTATCCCTTTTTATGATACAATCCATATGTTAATACATGTGCACAGTAACATACCTCAGCCTCCTGGCAAGACTTCATGATCTCTCCTGCTTGATCCTCCAGTTTCTTCAGCTGCTCTGTGAGCTCCTCCATTAATTTCTCATTATCTGCAATCTCAGTTTCCAGTCGTGTAACAGTCTCCTCTGCCTTTTTCAGATTACTGTCAAGAAAACAAAAGGATTAGCTGAAGTAAGGGTCAAAACTTTATATACATCATTACAAACTTGAAATGGTGAAAATGGTAGGGTTCTCCCCCCCCCCCATAAGAACACACACTGACCATCTTCTAGCCAGTGTTCTAGCACAATATGCCCATCAAAACCAGCTTTTGCTGTTTAGCAAAGCTTTATAAAACAGCCTATAATTTAATCTATTTTTAATATTTAAGCCAAGTTGGTTTGTTTACCTTAAGAAATTTTAGGATTTTTAAAAACATTGTCTATAAAATAAAACGTAGTGCAGTAACATGTAGCCTGTAGCTCTACTGCAGCTGGAACTTGAGGACTTCCACTAGAACATTAAAATGAAAGTCTCACCAGTTGAACCCAAGGCTATTTTCAGGGTAATTTCACTACCTTTACTTTTAAGCTCTTATCTTGGTCATTATAAGGGCCAGCCATACATGCTGTATCTTGTTTTGTTCCCCCCCAGAGCAAGCTAGGTTATCCAGATCGTCCAACATACATGATCATACTTCCACATACTTCCACATTTTTACATTAACTCCTTCGGGGGGGGGGGGGGGGGGGGGGGGGGGGTTCATGCATCCAACCATAAAATGTTGACAAAAAAAAAAAAAGGATCTTATTGTGGAGATGTCTGGAATCTGGCAATATAACCATAATGGTGAGAAACTGACTTGGCAACTAACAAAATGCTATTGTTTTATTTGCGGCAAATTCAAAATCTGATTACAATGCTGTCACACAGAAACAATTCACATCATCAGAAAAGGTAAGTTCTGCTGTGGTACACTGAAGCGACAGGCACTACATGACTTAGTCAACTGAGAAACAGGTGTGTGAAAAGGTTTCTCGGTTGACCAAGCTGATCTCTCTCTCAATCGAGAGAGACACTACTCCTGGTATTAACCCCCCCCATTCTTTTTCTTGTACAGAACGTTAGTGCCTCGCATCACTTAAGACAGAACTTTGAGTCATCAAATTATTATGGCCAGAGTTATGCTCTGCTGTGTTTTTTTTTTTAAATGCCAAAAGGTTAATGAATTTTGATTATATACAGTGGTAACCTATTCATAATTTGGCAGTCAATGACCATTTACTGGTTATATTCACTAACCCACTAAAAATAATAAATAAATAAATAAATAAATAAATAAATAAAAATTCCCCTCCACCCTACCTTCACGGACACTTGTGAAATTCACATCAAAAGAGCGACTTCTCACTTCTCATGTAAAATTATGCTATTTTTAAGCATATGCACAGTTACACTGCTGTAGAGGCTTACCACACCTAGAAGATAGTCTTCGGCTGTATTCAAAACAGGGAAAATGCTGCCTCAGGAGGATGTCCAACAAGACAGCAAGGCATCAAGGACTGTTTGAAACAGATCAAACTCACGTTTCCTGTCTAAGAGGCCTTCAAACTGCCCCCAGTTGAAAGGAACATTGACGTATCCTTGATGCTGCATATTATCCAGAAATCTGTGCAGTAGCTCCTTCAAGTGATGGATTTATTTATTTATTTTAAATGCTGGACCAAACTTCACAGAAGAGATTTTTTTTTTACATTTATTTATACAAATAAGTTTGAGCCCCCCCCTTTTTGATTTTTAAAAAGTTACGAGAAATAAGCATTGTATGACTCATCTCATCTCATTATCTCTAGCCGCTTTATCCTTCTACAGGGTCGCAGGCAAGCCGGAGCCCATCCCAGCTGACTACGGGCGAAAGGCGGGGTACACCCTGGACAAGTCGCCAGGTCATCACAGGGCTGACACATAGACACAGACAACCATTCACACTCACATTCACACCTACGGTCAATTTAGAGTCACCAGTTAACCTAACCTGCATGTCTTTGGACTGTGGGGGAAACCGGAGCACCCGGAGGAAACCCACGTGGACACGGGGAGAACATGCAAACTCCGCACAGAAAGGCCCTCGCCGGCCCCGGGGCTCGAACCCAGGACCTTCTTGCTGTGAGGCGACAGCGCTAACCACTACACCACCGTGCCGCCGCATTGTATGACTAACCAAATTAATTTGTTTAACCTGATGTGAGGGGCATCTGTTAGCCATCTAGCTAACTCTATGGTTTAGTTACATAGCATGCTGATGTCATTACAGTAAAGGCTCATGAAAAGGTTGTTCAATATGAACATCCTTAGAAGATGCCTTCAGTTGAAAGTCTTGCCTTATGAGACATCTGTATTATAGCAGCAACCTTCTGTTTCAAATGCAGCCTTCGTCTAACAAATACTGGAAACGTGCATTTATGCATCGAGTTCACTATAATGTTCATTTTTGCCTGTGAGTGCAAGTACTTTAGAGCTCATAGCCAGCTTGTTGCAAGTAAATCCTAAAATGTTCCTAGTAGAGTGTGTTTTCACCATTTAATTGCTATTCTGTACATTGTTTTGTTTGAAGCAATAATAGTTATTAAAATTGCAAAACGCAACTTCAGATGTTAAATCATTTGCTGGCAGTGTATTTTAAGGACCTAATTTGCCTAGTAATTTAGTGTCTGCTCAACCCAACCATAAACATTCACAGCATAGATAAACTTTTATGCAGTTAAAGAGAGCAATGTGTACATTAACACTTCTCTGCCAAACAATGGGGCTTGCCATGACTGAGCAATAAATCCAAACACAGGACTGTCCATTTACTTGGCAAAGCACACATATCTGGTTTCCATCACATAATCTCCAGAGAAACTCCTACATTCATGGCTGTAGTTTCAGGTGGCTCGAATAGTAGTATTTTTTTTAAAAACCCATTTTATTTTCAGTTTATGGGTAAGTCGAGAGATAACCTGCATCCAAACAGGCGTACTTCCATAACAAGTACACAAAAAACAGTATGCAGTGTGTCCGATACCCAGTAGGCAATTAATAGTAGTCAAACAGAACCTGGATGATCTACTACATCTGTATTATACGGACATACCACACACTATGATATCCCATAATTGAGCTGGAGCTTCTGAATAACCAAAGAATTCCTTTGGAAAATACAGAAAGATGGCTGTCTGAAGCAAAGCCAGTTGTTGCAGCAGTGTAAATAATTCCTATAAATCTGTAATGTAATAATTTTTGCTGTTGCAGAAATGTGTACACACACTTTTTTTTAATTTTGCAGCATACGTGAATAGGTCATCTGTGAACATGTGGGTCAAAGGACAGGTAAGATGACTGTGGTCCATGTCCAAATTGTATCCTTACACTACTCGCCCACATACTCCTAGAACATACTGCAGTTATGGTCGGGTACCAAGTAGTTAACCATCGTTAATACATGCGGAGTATTTGGATGGAGTCATACTGTTCAGTGGAAAAACACAAATCACCCTTTTCCATAAGTTTCAGCAGAGGCAAAGTTCACATACCGTCCTGCCGTCTTGATAGCCACTTGGGCTTTGGCGATTGCTGATGAACACTCATCTAGCTCTTTGTTGATCTTATCCAGTTTGTCCTGTTGGGCCTTCAGCTTGTGGCTGTTGATATCCACAATTAGGTTGTGAAGTCGTTTCACCTCAGCTTCAACCTTTCCTGCCTTGTTGGATGCAGCCTCATAATCTTTAGAGACAATAGTATGTTTGATCCGTTAGCTTTAGAAATGTTGCAGTCAGCAAGCACAGCTCAGAGGTTTTTGTCCTGGAGGTCCACGACACTCGACATTATAATCTCTTCTGTTCCAATATCACCCAGTAATAAATCTCAAATTTGTAGGGTATGGGTGGAAAACATTTTTGCTGTGGTATTCCCTGACATGTTAAAGTACCACTCTAACTTTGGCAATACGATTTTATTAAAATGAAGCCTCACTGTACAAACATATACTATCACACAGTAATCTTACTTTTCTTGAAGGCTTCCAGGTTTTTCTCCATCTGTTTCTGCTTGGCTTTGTCTGGGGCAGCAGCAATAACATTTGCTTCTAGCTCCTTCATCTGAGACTTCAGGTGAATCTCTTGCTCCTCAAGACTCTATAGAGAATAGCACAATTATAAAAGTGCATTGCTTTGTGGAAAACTGCACTGTCTTTCATATAGTGGTGTGTTTTGATTAAATGCACAGAGATGTTAAGATAACATGAGTACGTGTTCTTTCCTTTTAAAGCTGTCAAGCATTCAGCGAGCCTTTTGGAGGTGTGTATTTTGGCTGACCTGAATGCTGGCTGTGTATTTCTCCAATGTGTTCTTCATGTCTCTGAGCGCCTGTCTCTGTTTGTGCACGCTCTCCTCAAGCTGCTGTTTCCTTTGCTGCCAGCCCTGCAGCTGCGCCACCTTCTCCTTTAACGCACTCTCCATTTTGTCCAGCTACATGCACACACACGAGGATGCGGTAGAAAAGTGGTCTAAAATGTGCAACAGATGGAACCTGGTTCATGATCTCACCTGTTCCTGTGTGACTTCAGTACCAATAGAAGAGCCCATTCTGCCTTTCATTACACGTCCTCCTCCTCCAGTCATGGTGCCTGAAGGCGAGTACACAAATTGTCATAAGAGAAAATGAAATCCAAAGTGTGTGTTTTTTTTTAAATATTTGATACAAGCATACTAAAATAGGCCCTTTTTCTTTACCAGCCTGCTCAATGATCTGTCCCCGCAGAGTGACCACTCTCCAGCGCTTATCTTTCTGGAAGGCCACTCTAGTCGCCTGCTCCAGGTCTTTAGCCACCAGTGTGTCTCTCAGGGCAAAGTAGAATGCGGGACGGATGGAATCATCCTTTACTTTGACCATATCAAACAAACGGGGAATATTCTCTGGTGTGGAGATAGCACTAATGTTTCTTTCCCAGACCTTCATCTATGAAAATAGTTTACTCAAATTAGTATGGATCAGTATTTATATTTACATAAAGGATTACATTAAGAGATGGGTTGTGTTTAAAAAGAAGTAAATGAGGACAAGTTGTTTAGCCAATACCATTTATATCCTACCAAAAGCTCCATGAAACAATTATGCAAGTCGAAAGTAGCAGCTTGAACACCTGGAACAATCAGTTGTCATGTCCAGGCTATTTTTTTTTAAATTCATGTTTATTTGGCAGCTACAGTGGTGCTTGAAAGTTTGTGAACCCTTTAGAATTTTCTATATTTCTGCATAAATGACCTAAAACATCAGATTTTCACACAAGTCCTAAAAGTAGATAGAGAACCCAGTTAAACAAATGAAAAAAATATTATAATTGGTCATTTATTTATTGAGAAATGATCCAATATTACATATCTGCGAGTGGCAAAAGTTTGTGAACGTATATAAAGTACATCTCATCACATCGCTCCTGTGGAGGACGGTCCCATACGGACAGTTGAAAGTCACACTTGGAAGATGCTCTGGATTCTTACAGTAATGCTTTTATGGCTGAGGACTACAGTTGACTTGCTAACTTTAGGACTGCAGTTGTCATGAACAGTTTTGCACTCAAGTTTCCATCAATGAAGAGTTACAACATCAACAAAACTGACTTCATGTTAAAACTGTTAATGTTATAGTCATGTTGTCTGTTTTTGCCCAAATGAGGATGGGTTCCCTTTTGAGTCTGGTTCCTCTCGAAGTTTCTTCCTCATGTCGTCTGAGGGAGTTTTTCCTTGCCACCATCGCCACAGGCTTGCTCATTGGGGATAGATTAGGGATAAAATTAGCTCATGTTTTAAGTCGTTCAAATTCCGTAAAGCTGCTTTGTGATAATGTTTATTGTTAAACGCGCTATACAAATAAACTTGACTTGACGTCAGGCTGCATTACACCACTTCATTGCTGATTATTTCATTATAAGAGCATGCCCCAAATGTTTTATTCCATGTCTAATAAGTAACAATAAAACACTTATGTGCTTGAAAGTTTGTGAACCCTGTAGAATTTTCTATATTTCTGCATAATTATGAGCTAAAACATCATCAGATTTTCACACAAGTCCTAAAAGTAGATAAAAAGAACCCAGTTAAACAAATGAGACAAAAATATTATACTTGGTCATTTATTTATTGAGGAAAATGATCCAATTTTACATATCTGTGAATGGCAAAAGCATGTGAACCTTTGCTTTCAGTATCTGGTGTGACCCCCTTGTGCAGCAATAACTGCAACTAAATGTTTCCAGTAACTGTTGATCAGTCCTGCACACCGGCTTGGAGGAATTTTAGCCCATTCCTCCGTACAGAACAGCTTCAACTCTGGGATGTTGGTGGGTTTCCTCACATGAACTGCTCGCTTCAGGTCCTTCCACAACATTTCGATTGGATTAAGGTCAGGACTTTGACTTAGCCATTCCAAAACATTAACTTTATTCTTCTTTAACCATTCTTTGGTAGAACGACTTGTGTGCTTAGGGTCGTTGTCTTGCTGCATGACCCGCCTTCTCTCGAGATTCAGT
This sequence comes from Neoarius graeffei, assembly GCF_027579695.1. Taxonomy (NCBI): domain Eukaryota; kingdom Metazoa; phylum Chordata; class Actinopteri; order Siluriformes; family Ariidae; genus Neoarius; species Neoarius graeffei. The sequence continues at coordinate 16,306,278 of NC_083591.1, read as the reverse complement.
TCATGGACAGATGTCCTGACATTTTCCTTTAGAATTCGCTGGTATAATTCAGAATTCATTGTTCCATCAATGATGGCAAGCCATCCTGGCCCAGATGCAGCAAAACAGGTCCAAACCATGATACTACCACCACCATGTTTCACAGATGGGATAAGGTTCTTATGCTGGAATGCAGTGTTTTCCTTTCCCAAACATAACGCTTCTCATATAAACCAAAAAGTTCCATTTTGGACTCATCCATCCACAAAACATTTTCCCCCAATAGCCTTCTGGCTTGTCTACATGATCTTTAGCAAACTGCAGACAAGCAGCAATGTTCTTTTTGGAGAGCAGTGGCTTTCTCCTTGCAACCCTGCCATGCACACCATTGTTGTTCAGCGTTCTCCTGATGGTGGACTCATGAACATTAGCCATTGTTAATGTGAGAGAGGCCTTCAGTTGCTTAGAAGTTACCCTGGGGTCCTTTATGACCTCACCAACTATTACACACCTTGCTCTTGGAGTGACCTTTATTGGTCGACCACTCCTAGGGAGGCTAACAATGGTCTTGAATTTCCTCCATTTGTACACAATCTGTCTGACTGTGGATTGGTGGAGTCCAAACTCTTCAGAGATGGCTTTGTAACCTTTTCCAGCCTGATGAGCATCAACAACGCTTTTTATGAGGTCCTCAGAAATCTCCTTTGTTCGTGCCATGATACACTTCCACAAACGTGTTGTGAAGATCAGCCTTTGATAGATCCCTGTTCTTTAAATAAAACCAGGTGCCCAGTCACACCTGATTGTCATCCCATTGATTGAAAACACCTGACTAATCTCACCTTCAAATTAACTGCTAATCCTAGAGGTTCACATACTTTTGCCACTCACAGATATGTAATATTGGATCATTTTCCTCAATAAATAAATGACCAAGTATAATATTTTTGTCTCATTTGTTTAACTGGGTTCTCTTTATCTACTTTTAGGACTTGTGCGAAAATCTGATAATGTTTTAGGTCATATTTATGCAGAAATATAGAAAATTCTAAAGGGTTCACAAACTTTCAAGCACCACTGTAGGCTTAACAGATAGAGAAATAAAATAAACCCTGCTTCCTATTTACTTCTGCAAAACTAATCTGGTATGTATATTTTTAAATATAATGCTCTTCACAGTGGTGTGAGACACACTTCAATGTACAACTTTTGCTATAACTACAGCACTTGCTTTTGAATTCCATCACCAGCTGCACTATACACGTTACAAGTACACACATACAGTAAGTATTAATACCTTGTCTAGACCAATGAAGGTCGCCACTCCAATATTCTGGGCCTTAAGGAAGGTGACACATTTCTGAGCTGTGTCAATGGTGTCCACCACAATGTTATCGAGTGCACCACAGCTTGATGAGATAGCAATGTCATACTTCTCATCAATGGCTCCCAGATCACCCTGGAGTGAAACAGCATGAAAAACCCTTAGTTATGCTTAAAAGGCCAACGCTTTAAAACGTTCTAAAGGGAAACACTCGAACACCATCGTATTACATGGATTAAAGCAAAAAAAAAAAAAAAAAGCTCCATGTCGTTGGCCCCTACCACGTCAGCAATGCGTCAAATTTTAAACGCCATGTTGTCCATTATCCCCTCGGCCCCTACTTATAGTACATTTACATAATTTGAACAATGACTAAAGCTAAGGCAAGACTTTACCATTGTCATTACTGGCTATTCATGATGAAACATCAAGTTTTCAGCACAAAGTGCAAATTTATTTCAACAATACTTTAGTAATGCACAACAGTGGTTCAGAGAAAAGTGCAAGTGCAGTCGAACTTGAACCATGCTTTCAAAAGAGTGGAACAGAAAGAAAAATAGGAAAATCTGTTGAAATAAAGCCAGGAAACAAGAAAAGTAAAGTGAAAGTTCACTTTTTCTGCTTCTTCGCAGTGAAGCCAAAGGCATCTAGTTTGGCAACACTGGATGCCTGCTTTTGTTTCTTTTTCCTTGGCACAGCAGCAGGAGCTTGCCATTATCGCCCATTTCATTTAGCCAAGCCCATCTCCACTTATTCTTTACCATTTTGTCGATGTCTGACACATCTGTGCCTTCATTTAAAAGAAGCGCGTCCATGCTGGCAAAACCGAAAGTAATTTGATGCGCTCTAGTGATGGAAATCGAAGAGCCTATGTCAGGTGAAATATGGCCTTATACGCAGTACTCGAGTTGAGGGGGGATGTGGGGGGAGGCATCCCCCTTCTGAAATAAAAATCTCAAATCATCCCCCTTAAAAAACGGCCATCCCCATCACATCCCTTGGGCCATTTTACCAATTAAATGTGGAAATTAGCCTACTATTATTTTAACAAATATTACTAGCATTTCAACATTAGAGGCTTTGCGCAGTGATAGCCTACATGTAGCCGGATAAAAAAAACGCATATTTATTTATTCGGTTGCACCTCTCATTCACACCTACAGTACCAGTCAAAAGTTTGGAAATGCCTCTAATTCAGTGGTTTTTCATTATTTTAAAATTTTCTGAATTGTAGATTAATACTAAAATCATCGACTTTATGAAGAAATATCTATGGAATTATTTGGTAAACAAAAAAAAAAACAACAAAAAAAAAGTGTTAATCAAACCAGAATATGTTTTATATTTTAGATTCTTCAAAGTGGCACCTTTTGCTTAGATGACAACTTTGCACATCTTGGCATTTTCTCAGTCAGCTTTACGAGGTAGTCACCTGGAATGGCTTTCAGTTTACAGCTGTGCCTTGTCAAGAGTTAATTTCTTGACCTCTTAATGTGTTTGAGACCATCAGTTGTGTTGTGAAGAGGTAGAGTTGGTATACAGTGAATGGCCCTATTTGAGTACTGTTCTAATCCATATTATGCCAGAACTACTCACACTGCAAAAAATAAAAATCTTAGGATGTTTGTCTATTTTCAAGTCAAAACATCTAGCCACCCTTATTATAAGACATAATTGCCCAACAAGCAAAACCTCATTTAGCTAGAAAGGCTAGTTTTTAGACAGTCCATCTTGAAAATCTTGTATAGACAAAATGTCTTGAAAGTCTTATTTGGAGCACCTTTGAAAATAAAACAAGTTTTTTTTTAAAACAAGTAAGTACATTTTGGACATTTGTCAAATGCAGTTCATCTTGTTTCAAGAAAAAAAAAAAAAAGCATGCTTGTTTTGGGAATAAATGAACTTTACTGAAATGTTTGAATCTTTCATTACAATTCAACTCCACCTTACATATCCTAAGTTTACTGCGACTGTTTTCTCAGTCATTCAGATTGAGATCCTTCTAGATGCTGTACGGTACAGACTCTAGACCAGACAAGTGCCTTCAAAAAGACTGAGTGAGTGGAGGGCATTTTAGTGAGGTCTTTTTGGAATGCTGCGAGTTAAGTTCAGTGTTTTTTTTTTTGCTGTTGTTTTTTTTGGGGGTTTTTGTGCCTGATCTTGTAAACCCCTCATACACATGAATAGTCAGTGCCCCCAAAATGCACTGCTGCTTTGGCGTGGTGTAAGCACTGTAAGTCAAAATGCGTAGACTTTTTTTTTTTTATGCCTGAGGTCCTGGGGAAGTGGAATCTTAAGAGATCTTTTAATGTTTGAATGTTGAAATGGGAAAAAAAATAAACTTGTTGCAATGCTACACGTGTCGTCAACTTGATTCAAGATAGTCTCTGGTCTCATATCTAGAGTATTTTACTAATTACAGGTCACAAAAGGAGAATCTTTTAAGCTAGCAATGCTTAGTTGTAGAATTTAACAATCCTAATATTAGTATATTTATCTTAAATTCAGTTTTTACTGCTAAGACTTTGTCATGAATATAAGTGAAATACCCTTAAAATGAAATAAATTAAAAAATGACTTGAATGGCTAAATGTAAGAAGTACGATCTTGTTATAAGAACTATTTTGATTATTTTGAGTTAATCAGATCTTGCATGATAAGTTCCCCAATCTTATTTTGGAATTATTTCATCTAAAAACAGGTTAGATTTTTCATCTTACTTTAAGAAATCTTACCAAGTCAAATTTGACTAGTTCCATTGGCAGATTTTTTTCACCTGATTCAAGCAAATATGCTTTGTTTTAATCTTTTATTTCTTATTTTTGAAAGGCCATTTTTTGCAGTGCAACTAAGTAAAGAAAAACGACAGTCCATCATTACTTTAAGAAATGAAGGTCAGTCAGTCCGAAAAAGTTTGGGATGAGTTGGACCGCAGAGTGAAGGCAAAGCAGCCAACGAGTGCTCAGCACCTCTGGGAACTCCTTCAAGACTGTTGGAAAACCATTTCGAGTGATGGCCTCATGAAGCTGATTGAGAGAATGTCAAGAGTGTGCAAAGCTGTAATCAAAGCAAAAGGTGCCTACTTTAAGAATCTAAAACATTTTGGTTTGATTAACATTTTAAAGTTTACTAAATTATTCCTTACGTGTTGCTGCATAGTCTGGATGACTTCAATATTCATTTACAATGTAGGAAAAAAATGTAAAAATAAAAACATCGAATTTGAAGGTGTTTCCAAACTTTTGACTGGTACTGGTTTCAGTCACTGAAAACAGCTACTTTCGCAAACTCTGGGCAGTGGAGATTTCTGAAAACTCCATCTTCAGACACGCGTGTAAATCGGGAAAACGAAGCAACAGTGGGTGAGAGGGCGCGTGCGAATATAATGAGTCATAGGTGTGAATCTTTCACCGAATGCCAATTGTCCCGGTTCTTCATGAAATCGCACGCGCAAATTCATCAGGTTAACTTTCAAATAACTGTTCTTGTGCACTTGCGACACCGGACCGAGCCACTTTCCTGAATTTTGAGCTTCGGAGTATTGGCTTCCACTGTTTTCTGACCTTTTGTGCGGAGCGCCGCGGCTCACCTCGGGGTGAATCGCTGGCTGCCAAGTTTGGGGAGGCTGGGACCTCCCCTGGCTGAGTTACGAGCGTGCAAAGTCGGTCTGGAGCCGCCGATAGAAACGAAACTCAAGCCGAGCACCGCGGCTCGCTGCCTACGCCGAGCCTCCCTGGGACTAGACAGTAGCAGAGGCTTTATTTAATTAATTAATTTATTTATGCCTATATAGCGCAACAACTTATTCCTTTACATACACTCAAACATAGCACAAGAAAGGGTTCAACAACAGGCAATCACAGCAGCTTGGTGAAGTTCTAAATCACATCGGTGTCAGACCTATGGGCCTACCCCCCCACTCCATTTTTTTCTTCCTCGGATCTGCATCACTCATTATTGACCTTTAGCGCTCCCAGTTGACGGAAATCCGTCGTAGCGACGGAAAACTTTAATCCATGCGTATTATCATATCTCACCAGACGTCCGAGGATGCCAGGGATCTTGCCACTGTGTTTCTGCTGCATGAGTGCATCAAGCACTTTGCCTCGGCTGCGGGTGGAGGACAGCGAGGACTTGGCCTCTTCAACCTTCTGCCTCATGTCCCTAACCGTAGCTTGGGCCTGTCCATCTTGCTCAGAAATATGCTTCAGCTCCTCCTCATCCTGCACACACAAGCAATAATGGATTACACACTAAAAAGCCTTTATGTGACAAGCATAAAGTTTTCCCAAATGCAAGTTTTGCTGATCAGTCAAACGTCAGCAGCAATTAGCTTCTCTAGTCAACTTTCAAGTCATTTTGGAACGCATATAAACCCCTGTACAAACACACCTTCTTAAGCTCTTGCTCACACTTGGGCACTTTGACCTTCAGCTCTTTGATGGCAGCTCTTCTGTCTCGGAGTGTGTCAGCAGTTCCCTGTAGGGCCTCTTTAGCCTGGTTGAGCTGTGAAATAGCTGTGTTGTGCTGACTCAGGTAGATGTCCAGCTCTGACTGAGCTACGTCCATCTGTGAGCGGGTCTCATTCACAGCTTTACTTAGCTCCAGAAGCTCCTTCTCTTTTTGCTGACGAGGCAAAGTTTTACTTAAAAATTATGGTATGTGCAGATCCATATAAATGTATTTAATAATAGCCAATCGGCTCTTAACGTATACACACTTACCCAAAATTCTTTATGAACTCACTTAGGGGAAGCCCAGCCACCACACAATAACTGTACACTTGACCAACATTCAGACTAACATTCTCCAAAGCATGCAGATTAAAGTTAAACATCAGTGAATAGAACAGAAGTGTAGCAGACCTCCTTTTCCTGCTGTAGGCCACTGGTCTCCTCTTTCAGGCGCTCCATCACCTGGGCTAGAACTGCTTCCTCCTTAACCTTTTCCTTCTCCAACACTTCTTTCTGGGCAGAAGCCTCTGTGATGATCTTTTCACTGCTGGCAGGAACATTTTTTACTTCCTCCAACTAAACAACAGAGGTTGGGGGGGGGGGGGGGGAATACATCTTAGACTGATTATGCATCAACATGAATGGATATCCTCCAATTTTTCAAAAGACGTGTAGTACGGCATTAAGTTTGCTCATCTGTTTACATACAGATGTCTGTCGCCATCATGCTCAGACAGCTTGAGGAGGTCCTTTGTCCCCAGGGCCATCCAGCTGTTCAGTTCCACACAGAATAAGGGGGCGAAATGAACTTTTGGGCATGAGTCTACCTCACTCTGTCCCCACCACATCATGTCAGTCTACACCCAGCCCAGACTGTCTTTTTCCCCTTTTACTGGCTATATTAGCCCTGAGACACAACCCTTTTCTATTTTTTAAAAATCTTAATTCTAGTATGTTTGCGAGTATTAAAAGATGTTAATAGTTAAATTCTATTGCTGTTTATGCTATTCTACCATAGCATCCCACTGAACCACTTCCACTATGCATACTGCCTAGCATCTGATCATCTCAATTGTCCTCTGTGAGGTCCCCCCCCTCCCTTTTTCTTTGCATGCATGTCTCAAGCTATTGGATGTCTTAATTTCCTTTGGGATGAATAAAGTCTCTCACTATCTAGCTAATAGAATTAAGTACATATTACAGGGAAACTGAATATCTATTGAAATGTGGGAGACATTAAATTGGGGGAAACGGAAGAGGAAGAAGGGAGGGGGGAGGGGAAAAAACAAAAACCCCTCCAAACGGTTACAGAGCACAGCCCTAAAGACGGAAACTCGGCTGCAATTGTTACATAAAGTCATACTTCACAAGCATCTCACAGAACACAGCACCCTAGGGAGCCAAACTGCCCTGCCTCCATAACCCCTGAAAATCTCACTCCTATTTATGACTAACGGATTGTTTTGGTTTTGTGGAAACCCACGCAGGAGGGGGGGGGACCGACAAAGATAATGCAAAACTAGTAAAAACATCAGATCTTTTCCAACTTACGAGAACATGCAATGGATTTGCTTTGCCCACAAAATCATAAATCAGACATGACAGACCAACAGTGATCATATTTAAAATACAATTTTATCCTTGGTTTAAAAACTCTACAAACCAAGCTCAGAAGAAACACTCCCACTGCAAATGGTCAGACAGTTCACCTATTATCTACAATGTTAATATTGGAGAAAAATAAAATTGCTGCCAGAAAGTTTGCTGCAATTTCGTTTTGCTCATTTGCATCTCCTGCAAATTGGTACTTTTATTCTAGGTCAGCTTTTCAGCAAAATATAAACTACAGTGGTGCTTGAAAGTTTGTGAACCCTTTAGAATTTCCTATATTTCTGCATAAATATGACCTAAAACATCATCAGATTTTCACACAAGTCCTAAAAGTAGATAAAGAGAACCCAGTTAAACAAAGGAGACAAAAATATTATACTTGGTCATTTATTTATTGAGGAAAATGATCCAATATTACATACCTGTTAGTGGCAAAAGTATGTGAACCTCGAGGATTAGCAGTTAATTTGAAGGTGAAATTAGAGTCAGGTGTTTTCAATCAATGGGATGACAATCAGGTGTGACTGGGCACCCTGTTTTATTTAAAGAACAGGGATCTATCAAAGTCTGATCTTCACAACACATGTTTGTGGAAGTGTATCATGGCACGAACAAAGGAGATTTCTGAGGACCTCAGAAAAGGCATTGCTGTTGCTCATCAGGTTGGAAAAGGTTACAAAACCATCTCTAAAGAGTTTGGACTCCACCAATCCACAGTCAGACAGATTGTATACAAATGGAGGAAATTCAACACCATTGTTACCCTCCCCAGGAGTGGTCGACCAACAAAGATCACTCCAAGAGCAAGGCGTGTAATAGTCGGCAAGGTCACTAAGGACCCCAGGGTAACTTCTAAGCAACTGAAGGCCTCTCTCACGTTGGCTAATGTTCATGAGTCTACCATCAGGAGAACACTGAACAATGGTGTGCATGGCAGGGTTGCAAGAAGAAAGCCACTGCTCTCCAAAAAGAACACTGCTGCTCGTCTGCAGTTTGCTAAAGATCACGTGGACAAGCCAGAAGGCTATTGGAAAAACGTTTTGTGGACGGATGAGACCAAAATAGAACTTTTTGGTTTAAATGAGAAACGTTATGTTTGGAGAAGGAAAAGACTGGATTCCAGCATAAGAACCTTATCCCATCTGTGAAACATGGTGGTGGTAGTATCATGGTTTGGGCCTGTTTTGCTGCATCTGGGCCAGGACGGCTTGCCATCATTGATGGAACAATGAATTCTGAATTATACCAGCCAATTCTAAAGGAAAATGTCAGGACATCTGTCCATGAACTGAATCTCAGAAGAAGGTGGGTCATGCAGCAAAACAACGACCCTAAGCACACAAGTCATTCTACCAAAGAATGGTTAAAGAAGAATAAAGTTAATGTTTTGGAATGGCCAAGTCAAAGTCCTGACCTTAATCCAATCGAAATGTTGTGGAAGGACCTGAAGCGAGCAGTTCATGTGAGGAAACCCACCAACATCCCAGAGTTGAAGCTGTTCTGTACGGAGGAATGGGCTAAAATTCCTCCAAGCCGGTGTGCAGGACTGATCAACAGTTACCGCAAACGTTTAGTTACAGTTATTGCTGCACAAGGGGCTCACACCAGATACTGAAAGCAAAGGTTCACATACTTTTGCCACTCACAGATATGGAATATTGGATCATTTTCCTCAATAAATAAATGACCAAGTATAATATTTTTGTCTCATTTGTTTAACTGGGTTCTCTTTATCTACTTTTAGGACTTGTGTGAAAATCTGATGATGTTTTAGGTCATATTTATGCAGAAATATAGAAAATTCTAAAGGATTCACAAACTTTCAAGCACCACTGTAAATACAGTGTGGTGGCTCTACCTCTTCCACTCCATCCCCCCCCCCCAAAAAACCCCCACCCACATCAGTGTCTTTAGAAAGCAACACCTTAATCGTGCACTAAACTTCAACATGTTTGTTTTCCAGTATAGGTGAACTACGTGTACAAATAGTATGTGCATAGCTCCAATTGGTGTACATTAAGCCCCATGCTCTGCCTCTACATTTATGAAATACCTCCAGACAACTAAAAACATTCATGATATGCACCATATGACTCATTATTTGGTCTCAAATCTCTGCTCATTTTGAGGTCATTTAACAGTTTCATTAACCTGATACAGATTCATTCAAGCCACTTGAAAGTGCTTTGATGAACAAGGGTCACCGTGCTGATATCACAACTATAATGCATAGCTTCATTGGTCAGAAATATTGTTGCTTGTAAATACCTTTACTTGCCATACATTTTATACAATCCTATTAACATTCAGGCTAGAAACAGTGCACATTACCAACACACCACCTCATACAATCATGCATCAAATTTATTTTTCCAAAATATTTAAAGCTTGTACATATTTCATGAACAAGCATCACTCAATCATTGCACACACCTTTTCCTTGTCCTTTTGCAGCTGTTTATGGAGTTTCTTGGTCTTGTTCTTGGTGTGCTTGAGCTTCTCACGCACCTCCACATCCTGGAGGTCCAACTGGGTGAATTTCTCCTTCTGGCCCTCAATGAACTTGGTCAGCTTGCCCATTTTCCTGGACAGACAACACAACCTTGACTAAGCTGAGAAACTTGAGCTCTGAATGTGCCCATGTTACCATTTCAGTAAATGGAGAGAGTGGGGTAATGAAGTGAAGGTATAGGACAGGCAGTTCAACTCAATCCTTTTAGCTGCAGGAATACAAAAAACAATACATAGGTCCAACACCAGGAGCTAACTGATATACCAACTAAGTATTGCAGCGATTGTGCAAGACACACGGGGGGGGGGGGGGGGGGGGGGGGGGGGGGGGGGACCCAGAGGTCAAATGAGTCAGGCCCTTTGCGATCTTACTTCTCGACATTCTTCAGGGCTTCGTTCTTCCCCTTCATTTCCTCTGCGAGCTGGTTGCTTTTTTCAGTCAGTCCCTTGGTGTCCTCCTGGATCTCTTGTTTTTCTGATTCCTTTTCAGCCACACGCTGCTGCAATTCATGTCTAATATACAAAAAGAGAAACAAGAAATACTTAATTAAAAAAAAAGTTTTAGATCTTCACGACCTCCTAGGCCAATGAAAAAGCCACTCTCACAGTGAGATCTGATACATTATCTGAAATGGTAACGTAATTAAAAATATTTAACAGGTCTTACTGGATACTAAATACTCTAAGGCCATGGGAAAGAGTGGCCAGAAAGGTCACAAGACAACAGTGTTTGTAAAGAGCAACCAAGGTGGCTTTTTTTTTTTGCATGCTTTATACTTTAAAAAAAAATAAAAATAAAAACCCCATTCACTTGCTAACAGCAGCAACTTTCATTTAAAGTAAAAAAAAAAAAAAATCAGAAGAAAGTAATTTAGAATTGTGGTTTTGTTTCTATGAAATTCAAAAATGGAGTTACTCTTCAATCTTAATCCCAAATTAATGTTATTCATTAAATGTCCTGCAATTCAAGTTTCATAAATCACAAACACCTCACCTGATTAACAATTTTTTTTTTTTTTTAAATGTGACCACATAAAGTTAGTACTCTTACTGAATATTTACATAACTCCTAACAAATACACAACATACTGTAATTTCCAGTTTCTGCTCCATTCTGTGGGCAATTTTCCAGCAGAAGTATATCATCTGTGGACATACTCAAACTCCGGGATTATGGCATTATGCGCTCAGATTTGCTGATTGATTTCAGTTTGCAATTCATTCTGCAGCAGGATGCAGCAAATTAACTACATTCAAATTTTAGTGCTCAGGAATAATTTACCAGGAAATGTAGAGCAAAATTAAAGCTTTAGCATCCCCCCCCCAACTTTCCATCAGATCTTAAATTATTGACTGTGCATGTGGACCTTACACATAGAACTGGCAGAGTTGGCTTCTCTTCTTAAATATGTCATTCTCTAGGGTGAGAAATTCCACCGCTTGATTCTTTTCACCCTCCAGGGCGTTCTTCTCCTTCTCCACCAACTTCACACGATTCAGCTGAAAATGGAGAACCAAAATATGACTCAGACCCTTTACATTTTAATTAGACCATACTAGGGTTGGTCAGAATAATTGAATATTTGATTAGTTATACAACCATTTGATTACGGGAGGGTTGACTGATGGGTTTTTAAACCTAGATTCAAGAAGGTTCTTTCTGAATATCATCTGGGTTCAACATCACATTTTCTGCAATCATGGTAAATGAGCTACATCTTTAGTCTAAGGCAACAAAATGAATCAATTTCAAAATGCAAATGCAAATAACTTCAGATCAAGACCAAATAATATAGAAAAACCTCACAAGCAGACAGTCACACTCCATGACTGGATGTCTGCCATAGTGATTTAAATTATTAGTTAACCAAGTTAAATAAAAATAGTAAGTTCAATTTATATAGCACCTTTCACAAAACCCAAGGTCGCTTTACAGTAATTAATAAATAAAAATAAATAAAGTCAGTCCACCAAATAGAGGCCAGGAAGTCATTCCAAATGGCGCAGCAGCCACAGTCCCACCAAAAGGCTGTAAATATCTATAATTCTGGAGCAAAACAGTAAATCTAAAGGGCAAAGTGATGGTTTATTTTTAAACCAAGGTTGCTGGATATTGTGAATATTTTTGTTGCAATAGATTAAGACAATTAAGTTTCACAGTCTGACTTGATGTGCATACCCATAGATAATTTTGGCTCATTGTTTTCAGCAATATACATATTTTTCATTAAAGAAAATTAAAATTACCATTTTGCAATGGTCAAATTAAAACAGCAAAAGAAAAACAGCCAAATGTTTCCTGAACAACTTTTAAATGAATTTCCATTTCAACAGCCACACACCACCAATAATTGCAGTAACTATTGTTTGTAAATTATTTCTTAGCATGAATAAAAAGTTCCCACCCTAGCATTACTGCAAACATTACTTCTCCAAATATCAGGCCATCTTTAGCAAATCTTCACAGATCTATTTATTCAAGTCCCTGAGCATGCAGCTGGCCAGATTCCTAAATGGCTTCCTATTCACTACATATCTTCTCTGCATAGGGTCCAACACAGTGGTCTTAAACACACTACATAGAGGTCGGGGGTGTGGGTGTAATGAGGCAAAAATAAAATCTCAACTCATATAAAATTAAAAACCATCCTCATTAAAACTACTTTTAGGAGGTTTACATATTCCATTACTGCTCAACAGGTTGTAGCAAGGAATGAGAACAGTTTCAAAGTGTTGCCTAATTACTGATATACCTTGCTTTTCAGTGCCAATTCCTCCTCAGTTATATTCTTGCTGTGGTTTTACTTTAATGGCATCACCCACACAGTGTGAAAGTTCACTGTAGCATTGTGTATGGGTCATGCAACTGGAATGGGACCATAATTTCCAATGCTTACTCTGTTCTGCTATTATGAACCTTTAGTTATCACAATAAGAGCGCCTGTGATTTAATTAAAAAAAAAAAGTCGACTGTGCAGAGCTAAAAGGAAATAATATAATACACACTGCAACTTTTTTGCACACTTTTAGATAGTACTAAAGTACACTTGTGGCTTAACTTTTTTTTTGGGGGGGGGGGGGGGGGGGGGGGAATACGAATATTGCCACCACCGCCCCCAGTGGACAGTCACAGACAGTTTAACATACACCCCCATATGATTTCCCAAAATTTTCCCTGTGATCATTTGCAATAACACAATTAAGTTGTTATAAGAGCCTAAAGCTCTTATAACAACTTTTAAACAATTCCTTTAAAAACTTGGGGCCTTCTGTAATTCAGTCATCCAGCACTACAACATTCAGATTAGGCTTTAGTCCTTGTTTTATAAAATCACTCACAATATAACCTTTTTTTTTTTTCTTGGCACAAATCCTTGAGACATTTTTACCTCGTGTAATTCGTCTTGTGCACTAAATAATCTGTCCACACAAATGCTTTGCACAACGTACCCAAAGTTTATTTTATATACTTTATTAATTTTAAAAATAAATTTTATGAACCCATATGTACAGATTAGTATTCATTATTACTTCTGCAGTGAAGTCAGTTGGGTAACAAAAGCTAAACAATTTTAACTCAATTCCCAATGTGGGCACATTTACAGCAAGATAAATACTGCAATACTTAATAAATAAATAAGTTCAAATCCAAAAACACCACTGCCCTCAGACCCTTTGCACCCTGAAAATTATGTTTTTTAAATTATCCCCCCCCAACAGATCTAAGCTTCATGGGAATCAGATCACTTCAAAGAGGCTCACTGAAAATGATTGCTAATGTGAGGTGTAAATGGAGCTAATAAACACAAAGAAGCCCTAGAGCATGACAAATAAAAGCAACAAGGGCTTATGCCCTGCTTTTCCTTTCATCATGCTCAATCTTTCAGAAAGCAGCTTGTCGTGAGAAACAAGACGCTCATGACCAGAGAACCATCAGTAAAACATGGCCATGATATTACACAATTTCAAAAAATAAAGCCTAAATTGTGCTCAAAATAAACGAGTACAGCAAAATACCATGTTCAACATGTGAGTGTTCAGCCAAAGACCTCAGAGCACCCAGCAGATATTAAAACACCCACTTCGAGGTATTACAATTTATAAAATCAATTTTAGTGATTTTCACACTAAATGTAGAGAACACAGTTCAGTCAAAATTTTGCCCTTTTTAACCATTTGTGTAAAACTGTAATAACATGGTCTCCTTTTCTACCACTATGAACAGTGACTAAATAATAATTGCTCACACCTCCAAAACATTCTCCACATGATTTTCTGTAAGCCTGAAAGCATAAACACAAACCGTGGAAGAATGAATGACTTAAGAGGTTGAAGCAGGTGTTTCCTCTCACCTTTTCCCCTCTCTGCTCATTCAGTAGCTCCACTCGTCTGCACAGCGTGTTGATGGGCTCTTTGAGTCGACAGGAACCAATGATGTCCTCTAGGTATTCCAGCATGCCTTCGTCATGCTCCGTCTGGCCTTTGGGCTTCATCATCGCAATCTGCTCCACTTCTCCCTGATGAAAATAGGCAGTCACACACATGCACACAGACGCACCACATCTTAGACTAGTTCATCCTATTTCTCAGTCTTAACCAAGTGGAAAAAAATAGGGCTAAATATATAAGAACGGGCAAAATAAGGGGCTGTTGAAATATACAGCGCTTATTGATTAAGGCTTAATGTAGAAAATACATTTAAACTGTTGATTCAAGCTCATAAAAAGCTTCTTTCACTGACAAAAATCACAAATTCAAGCCACTGCAATTGTACATTTGCCAAACCATGCATGTAAATGCAATTTAAATAAGTTAATAATAAAAAGCCATACACAAACAGGAAACCTGATATTTTCAGTTTTCAAAAGCCAATTAAGTCAAATTCCTGACTGAAAATTTTTACAATAAAGAATTTAAACCAATGAACATTTCTCTAAACTAAAGCTCAATATGAACCTCGGTTTAAAGAAACAGGTGTGAATGTATTTCAGTGTAGCAGGAACAAACAAAACCAAGTTTAAAATAAATAAATAAATAAATTAATTAATTAATAAAATAAAAAGATGAACAAATAATACATGTACATGAGAACAAAAGATGTACAGAACAAAAAAGCAGCCATAGAATTTCTCGTCCATGTCAATACACTTAATCTACATTAATTCATCACTATGCATAGATGCTGATGCAGGAACAAACTAATACAAAATAATTATCCAAAAATCATAACTACTGAGCTGCAGTAGACCATTAAATTCACAATAACAGCATACTTAGTACAAGCTCAGCAAAAAGCAACAATCACCAAAAATTTCTAAAAAGAACTTGTACAAAAAAAAAAAACACAAACAAACAAAAAAAAACATGGAACAAAGGAAAATGTAAAATAAAAAATGGCCACAAGGTAATATTCAAATACAGCTCAAAGAAAGAAAGGGGAGGGGGATTAAAAAAAACAAAACAAAAAACCTGAATGAGTGTGCATGACCCTGCCTCACTGAAGCAGCACAAGTAATATTGGGGTTAGACTGTATTTTCTCACACACCAATATTTACGTGCTGCTAAAGTGGGGAAGGCATAACGCAGAACTGTTGACCTCTGACCTTAATTGGATCGCTCAGATGAATTTCCAAATGATTGTTTTTCTCGAAATGCAGCAGCGGCTCCAGTTTTGCAATCCCCTTAAAACTCTAAAGCAGCAAATTATGGTTTGCACCTTTTTGGCAATGTTGAAAACCATGATGCGCTGCTATAGCAGTCTAAGGTCTGGTGTCATGTCAGCTGCAGTCCTGCTTAATGAAATTTTTTTTTTAACCTAAATGTTTTAAAATTTACAAGTTGCCCTTATAAAAAGAGGGCAGGAAAGGTCAGCAGCAAGAGGAGATAAAGTAATAATGGCATGGGTTAAACAATTTATGCATAAAGAAAAACTAAAATACATTTTAGAGAACAGACTTATTACCTGTAAAATGAGAAATCGGTTGTGGTCAAGGTCAATGCCATGGCTACGAAGCAAAGTTCCAACGTCTTTGAAGGTCGCCTTTTTGCCATTGATGTGGTAGGATGAGGAATTATCTTTACCGGCAGTTCTTGAAACATAAAACTTGCTGTTGGGGATGACATCGTAGTCATCTCCTTCCTGAAATGGGGGAGGGGCACAGAAACAGCAGCACAGCTCTTCAGCACACGCAGAAAACAGCCCAAATTATTGGTCCAGCTGCATTAAACATAGTAAAGTACAGAAATACTGGCACCAGATCCCATTACACACATACTCAGCACAACTGCTCATTTGCATCTACCAAAGAAAATCTTGTGTGTGAAAAGCTATGACATTTTACAGTGTGTGTGTGTGTGTGTGTGTGTGTGTGTGTGTGTGTGGTGTGGTGGGGTGTGCACGACAGAAAGGGGAGAAAAGTCTCTCCAGATCCTTATGAGCAAATAATCCAGGGGGAAGTGTGGAACTCATTGTCGTGTGACCATTACAGTAGCAATAAGCATAAATGCACACACAAACACCACATCTAAAAATAAATGCGCTGTTCAGGGCCTCTTATTTATAAAGCAAATAAATAAATTGCACCATCCAAATAGAGGATTAAAAACCCAAATATTTAAGTGATAAAATAGGATTAAATATTTCTCCTCATTATTGTCTTAATCACTTCTCAAAAATGAACAGGACAAATATTTGTTAGAACACCACTAGGTCTGATAAGAAATAAATACCTAGATATAGTACCCAAATTCACATAGGTTCCTAAAAATATACTTTAAGGAAATAAATAAAATAAATATTAAATGAGTAACATGACTGCATACACAAGTCACCAATCTCACAAACAAATACATATGAAGCACCACAGCTACCTTACAGTTACCTGTGCAGTTACTTGTTTTTAGTCTACAGCAAGATTTATCAGCTGGGTCTCTTCCATTTAAAAATACGAAAAGTACACTATACTTGAAACTACAGATGTCTGGTTAAGAAAGAGATCCTATAGATAGATAATCAGTAAAAAAAAAAAAAAAAAAAAAAGCAGCATATTGCTATCCAAATAAAATATGCACAGTGAACATTTTGCTGTGTCATGAAGCACAACATTTTACGACTTTTTTTTTTACCTTGTCGATAATCTTCTGAAAGTGCACCTCTACAGTGCAGCTCTGGATGTCCTTGTGCCCATCAGAGCTGTGAATAAGCACAGACAGCTTTTTGGATCTGATTTTTTGCGCTCTGTACCCAAATACAAAGAGCATTGAGTCGATCACGTTGGATTTCCCACTACCATTTGGACCAATGATGCAGGAAAAGCGCTGGAAAGCAAGAAACGGAAAGGGATTAAAAATCATGTTCTGTACTTTCTGGGAAGAGGACAACTAATACAGGACATCTCTATCTACCAACACCCCAACACTGCTCACCTGCCAGTGTTAAAATAATGTCATTTATTTCAAAAATAAAAAATAAAGCAAAATCACATCTATTAATTTAGCAAAAAAAAAAAAAAAACACCACACACAAAAAAAACCCTCCTTGATATCTATGTGGATACCTAAATGTCTTGAGCCAGGGAGCCATTAATCTGTAAAATAAATTCCACACCCCAATACTGATTTATTTTATGAATATTAAATTAGACTAATTATTTCCATTTGTACAATACTATTCTGTCTATTTATTGGAGCCTGCTGGGAGCTTTTCATCCCTGACCTTTCCACTGACATTATTTATAGGACTGCTTGTTTTTTTTTGAGGGTTGGATTAAAACACATTCAATAAATTTGTCCAGTCAAACAGATTAATAACAATAAATGTAATTTACTTTAGTAGTGCTGGATTGTGATTTCCACCAAATATATATATATATATATATATATATATATATATATATATATATATATATATATATATATATATATATAAAAAAGGCAGATCTAGCTCTACTTTGAGGATTTTTTTTTTGATGGTGGGGGGAGGGGGTCGTCTCTGAGTCTCAACCAGAGGTGTAAAAATTTCACATTCAACATCATAAGTACTGTAGCGCGAATAGTAAGGACAAACCAAAATGGAGGGAGGGAGAGAGAGATGTGCAGTATGAAGTGAGAAAGCACACTACTGAGGAAACTGATCATGAGACCAGGACAGGACGAGTGCGATTACTGAGCGCGCACAATTTGTTTAACTTTGTCACACACGGATTACATTTTAATACCAACACACAGTTATGAACGTTTAGTTCACCAAGAAAGTCAGTGGTCATTGTACCTTGTGGAAAGGCCCCAGGATCTGCTCCCCGGCGTACGATTTGAAGTTCCGATTAACGATGTGCGTGATCATGAGGCGTGGAGCGCCCGGTTCGTTGGTCATCGCAGGGGGTGGGGGTGGAGGGATGCTACCGAGAATCTCCTCCAGGCTCCGGTTATCCACCGCCTCATCAGAGGCATCTGCACCGGGGCAAAAAAAAAAAAAAAAAGGGGGCAACTTTTATTCCGCTCCATTCAAAACCAGTCAATTTCGTATGTAGAAGCGCGAGCTGGGGGAGGGGCGCACAAACAAAAACAAAACGGGCCAAGTGGTACAAAAAAGACGAAGTTAAATACTGCACTTAAGTGTTAAACAGTGCTTTACTAACATGTAAAAAAACGGGTTAAAAAAAGTACAGCGACTTCTGATTATTAATATAAACATGCACTAAAGTTTTAATAAGTCAGCAGCACTGTTTATGAAAAATAAGTTTATAGTAACAGTTTACGGATGGTCGCTCATCACTCTGGACTTCTTTCAGACAAAAAGACAAACAGTTTGATACGCATTTTGCTAGTGAAGTATTGTTTAACTAACTAATAATAAGTAAGACGCAGCTGATTTTCTCACTAAATGGACCAGCGACTGTGCAACAATGACACATCAGTCCAATGAAAGTCAGACACACGATCACCATTTCGCAAACTTCAGCCCTGTTGGGGGGGGGACAAGCTGTTCTGCTCATAATAAATAAATAAACAAACAACCCTTTGTTTCTTACCATTAGTCTGCGGTGCGTCCGGCTCATCGACATGCACTTCTCCATGAGCCTTTATTTCCTTCATCTCATCATCCGAGTCATCCTGAGACCCTTTCCCTCGGGGCTTCGCAACCGACGAGCTTTTTGTCGTTTTCGAGGGCATGCTAGAAATGTGAAGGAAAAAAAATATGACTGACAATCAGGAGGAATAGATCCGATCACCAGAGTCGATCCTCCTCGATGTAGCCGGTGCTCATATCCATCATCCTTCCTCGGAATAAAAAGAAAAGAAAAGAAAGAAAAAAGGTGCACTCCGACAACAAAAGCATCCTTCGACATGGGACGCATTTTACGACGAATCGACACGATTATTTTCTCGTACTCCATAACACACGCCAAACTTGCTTCTTTGTTTGTTGTCAGTACACACAGAACTTGTGTGTTTAAAAAAAAGAAAGAAAGAAAGAAAGAAAACCCACACACAGAGAAAAAAACAAAAACACCGCACGTTCTCAATCTCCAATAGGATTGGGGGGGAAAAAGTGATAAGCATAAAAAAAATAATAAGCGCGTGCGCTACAACTTCCTTATAATTTGGCCTGACAAAAGTAATCAAAGCAGCCACGAGCCAAGTCTAATTCAAAAGTTGCGAATTCTCCACCCCACCCCGCAAAATATGGTTTTGTGTTGCATGATGGCCAACTACTACACACACACACACAGACAAAGCGCGAGCTGCCACAACGACGAAAACACACATGGTGACGTTTCTCTGTCAACTCCAGGCAGGACGCACCAATGGACGCTGCCAAGCGCGTCGTTTACATTAGCTAGACACGCTCACTGCCCCACACCAGCTATACACTCGTTAAGAAGACTTTTTCTTAAAATCTCACTAAGGAACTATTATACTGTACTACTAGCTGTACGTGTAGGTGACAACCTGTGTGCGCCAAGCTCCCCCTTGAATGCTAGTCAGAAAATAGGGAAGCTGTGTGTGTGTGTGCTAGCTACAAAACTTTATAGCGACATTTTAAACGTGTAAAAGTGTAATGCTTGCAGCTTCGCGAGTTAAAACCTCAAGCGCAAATGTATTTTGTAACTTGGCTAGCTTCCTGATAGTTATACAGTATGCTAGTCTACATACCTTCCTACCTAGCTAGCTTGAGTTGGAGTACATTTTCCTCCACTGACATTTTTCCACTTTTCGGTTGGACACCAAAATAGTTAGAAAGCTGCAACACAAAGGAAATATATATATATATATATTTTTTTTTATTTTAGAGGGATGTAATGTAAATAACATTAACTGAAAGGTTTGTGAAATAAGAAACAAAAGTAGACAGATGACTACTTTATGAGGGGGAGGGGGATCATAACAGCTTAAGTAGCCTAGCTAGCTGACTTGACTAGAAATCTACCGTTAGTTACAAAGATATAACTCATAGACAATATAAATGTTCGTTTCATACGTACACAGCTACTTATTTTACAGTTATACCACCAATTTCATACAAAACCTGCTCAATATCAGCGAGCTAAACAGCTAACACTACTTTAACACATGTCCTGTCTGTGTCTCTATGTGTGATGTTGCTAAGAAGATCTAATGGTTCCGAATGACGTTTATCACCACAGCTAACCTTACGTTAAAACAAACCAAAAAAAAAACCCGCTCACCTTTAATTTTCCGTCGAATATTCTAGACGTCTACAGTGATATTTCCCCTATAGTAATCCACAAAAATGAAAGCCGTGCAGCTTAATTTAAAAATTAAAATATAAAAGCGAAAATCCTGCCGTGTTAGGTTCCCCAACTCTGTTCAGATGGAAAAAAAAACCAACTTGAAAATGGCGCCTAAATTCGTTACAATCTGTCGCAAAGCATCATGGGAACCTCGCACAGTCCCGAGAGCACAAATTCAAAAAAGGGAGACTTCTGGATGTGTGCTTGCGCGCGCGCCTGCCAAGTTACACTTAGTTCAGTGAGCATTTCTGACTTTGGGAAATTTGTTGCTGTGGGTTTTTTTCTTCCTTCCCTCTACATGGTCAATAATTATAAGGTATTTTGAATAAATTTAAACGAAATGATGTGTAGAAATGGTTGCTTGTTCTTATGCATATTAAACATACTGTCGTGTATTAATTTGCGATTATTATTATTAATGTGTATAGAAGACAATCACACTATAAAATGGCTTGGTCTTGTGCTTATTTAATAAAAACAAATGTGCGTATTTGTTTCCAGGGCAGTTCACACTGTTCTCGCGAGAAAAACGTTAACCCCTGAGTTTATTTTAAATCTCGCGAGACAAACCTCACATTGGCAGAGTGGAATGTTAAATCTCGCGCGACCAGCGCCAGACATATGAGTGGACTGTCTGATCTCGCGAGACAAATTATGGCGAAGGGAAGGGCTGTGCGAAGCTTCATAGCTTAGCAGTGAGAAAACACAAGTAAGTGTGTATATTCTGTTATTTCAATATATGCTCTAGGTTTGAGCTTGGAGCATGTAGTTTTTTTCTGTTTCTGCTCATTTATGTATCGAAAAGTTCTTAGTTTTTCTAGCAGTTAGCAAAATTGCTAGGAGGATGGGTAACACCTTAAGAGCGGTCTAGCCAACGCGTTACCGTAGCAACGGGACCTGGCAAGCGACAGTAGCAAAAAGAAATCACGCTAACCGCTTTTTCTTTCTAATTCACTTTTTGCAAATTTGAAGTTGTCACTGTAATAATAATACACGATAAGACTAACAAGTATCGTTTAATCGTGTCGATATACAGGCTATAGATTACTTAGATCAGAATCGGATCAGAATAGGATCAGAATCAGAATTCCTTTATTATCATTGCACAGAGTATAATAGAATTGGTTAGCAGTCCAGTCCTAATGGTGCATTGATACAGCAAAACAATTAAGTTTTGTTGAGAGTTGTTAAGAGTTGTTGACTGAGAACTGGTGTTGGAGTTTCTCAGAGTACAGTTGTTTAGATTCTCTCACCGCCTTGGTAAACCTGTTCCTAGACTCTTTAAACCTGTTCCTGTCCCCACTTCTGAACGCTTCTTCCTTTTGCAACCTTAGCTGACTGAGCTTATCTGTGGACCAGGGTTTGTCATTGTTGTAACTAACCCTGGTGTGTGATGGAACGCAGCAGTCTTCACAGAAGCTGATGTTGGACATCACAGCCTCTGTGTACTCATCCAGACTATTGGTAGCAGTCCTGAACACATCCCAGTTTGTACAATCCAAGCACACCTGAAGGTTCTCCTCAGCCTCATTGCTCCACTTCTTTGATGTCCTCACTACAGGTTTCCTCAGCTTTAATTTCTGCCTGTATGCAGGAATCAGGTGGACCATGACGTGGTCAGAGTGGCCCAGTGCAGTGCAGGGAACGGTGAGATAGGCATTGTTGACTGGAGCGTAGCAGTGATCCAAAATATTCTCCTCCTTGGTCGGGCATTTAATAAACTGTTTGTATTTGGGTAGTTCATGGCTGAGGTTACCTTTGTTAAAGTCAAGTCTGTTTGTTTAGCGCTTTTAACAATAGACATTGTCCCAAAGCAGCTTTACGGAATCTGAATGACCCAAGACATGAGACAATTTTATCCCTAATCTATCCCCAATGAGCAAGCCCATGGCGATGGTGGCAAGGGAAAAACTCCCCCAGATGACACGAGGAAGAAACCTCGAGAGGAACCAGTCCTCGCCTGGACAACAACAGACAACATGACTATAACAGTTTTAACATGAAGTCAGTTTCGTCAATGTTATAAACGCTTAATTAATGGAAACTTGAGTGCAGAACTGTTCATGACAACCGTAGTCCCAAAGTTAACAAGCCAACAGTAGTCCTCAGCCACAAAAGCATTACTGTAAGTGTCCAGAGTGTCTTCTAAGTGTGACTTTCAACTGTCCATATGGGGCCGTCCTCCACAGGAGCGATGTGATGAGACTCCAACCAGACATAGGGCATCAGGATGGATCAGGCAGGTCTGAGGAGCAGAAGAGGTCAGCACCTCGATCCCAGGATTGACATGCAACTCAGAGGGACAGATTTTGGGGGGTTCGAGAGGAGAGAGAAAACACAGGTTGTTAGGTATGCCCAATGTCACCTGAATAAGTAGGTACAGTATACATTTTGCGCTGAGTACAAGCAGGGACTCCGGCAAAACTAACTATGACAGCATGACTAAAAGTCACCAAGGACAATAACTAGGGAGTCCGGGTTAGTCTGCTTCACACCCCGTATCTGGTCGGCCAGCATGCACTTGTGCGTTCTGCATGTTGGCCTGCGGTGGCATGTAAACATTGACCAGAATGAATGAAGTGAGCTCATGGGGGGAGTAGAAGGGTTTACAGTTTATGAAAAATGATTCCAGGTTGGGAGAGCAGTGTTGGAGGATCACTGACACATCACTGCACCAGCCACTGTTTACATAAAAACAGATTCTACTGCCCTTTGTTTTACTAGAGAGATCTGTGTTACGGTCCACTCCGAAAAGTTGGAAGCCGGCCAGCTGCAGCGCAGAGTCCGGTATCAGTCCGCATAGCCACGTCTCCATGAAGCGAAGCTGAAGAAAAGTCCCTGTTTCTCCCCATTAGCAGCTGGAGTTCGTCCAGTTTATTGCACAGTGAGTGCACGTTGGAGAGAAATATTGCAGGTAGCGGAGTGCGAATTCTGTGCCAGCGGAGGCGCATGAGCGCACCAGCACGTTTCCCTCTCCTCAGGCATCTCACTGAATAAGCAAAGGTGAGAGCGCCTTTGACCAGATTGTCCAATATTTCCACAGATGACACCAGAAAAGTTGGTAATAAGTCCACTGGAGTTGTTCCCCTGATGTTCTCTGGTGAAAGAGATTCAAGTATCACAGCAGTGAACTGAATTTACGAACAAAATAAGACAAAACAGTGCACACCAACACACCACGGCAGCCATCCGCGGTGTCATATTATCTGAACGAAATAAGATTACAACACACCAAATATTATAGAATGAAGTGGAAACAAGGTCAAAGGGTGCTATGTATCATTTGTGTAATATTTCACTTTGTAGAAAGTTGTGTTCTTATGTCAGTTCTTCTCACTGAATGTTTGTTCACAGGAGCTGGATTTGTCTCAACAAGAAAGTACAGAATGAGATTCAAAACATCTCTGCTGAAGGAGCCAAAACATATCCTTTCATTATTTGATATCTAAACCCAGCCAGTATTGCCTTTATCTACTATCTATTACAGAGCCATCGCAATACCACATACAACCCCGATTCCAAAAAAGTTGGGACAAAGTACAAATTGTAAATAAAAACGGAATGCAATAATTTACAAATCTCAAAAACTGATATTGTATTCACAATAGAACATAGACAACATATCAAATGTCGAAAGTGAGACGTTTTGAAATTTCATGCCAAATATTGGCTCATTTGAAATTTCATGACAGCAACACATCTCAGAAAAGTTGGGACAGGGGCAATAAGAGGCAGGAAAAGTTAAAGGGACAAAAAAGGAACAGCTGGAGGACCAAATTGCAACTCATTAGGTCAATTGGCAATAGGTCATTAACATGACTGGGTATAAAAAGAGCATCTTGGAGTGGCAGCGGCTCTCAGAAGTAAAGATGGGAAGAGGATCACCAGTCCCCCTAATTCTGCGCTGACAAATAGTGGAGCAATATCAGAAAGGAGTTCAACAGTGTAAAATTGCGAAGAGTTTGAACATATCATCATCTACAGTGCATAATATCATCAAAAGATTCAGAGAATCTGGAAGAATCTCTGTGCGTAAGGGTCAAGGCCGGAAAACCATACTGGGGTTGCATTAGTGCGTGTGGCATGGGCAGCTTACACATCTGGAAAGACACCATCAATGCTGAAAGGTATATCCAGGTTCTAGAGCAACATATGCTCCCATCCAGACAACGTCTTTTTCAGGGAAGACCTTGCATTTTCCAACATAACAATGCCAAACCACATACTGCATCAATTACAGCATCATGGCTACGTAGAAGAAGGGTCCAGGTACTGAACTGGCCGGCCTGCAGTCCAGATCTTTCACCCATAGAACACATTTGGTGCATCATAAAACAGAAGGTACGACAAAAAAGACCTAAGACAGTTGAGCAACTAGAATCCTACATTAGACAAGAATGGGTTAACATTCCTATCCCTAAACTTGAGCAACTTGTCTCCTCAGTCCCCAGACGTTTACAGACTGCTGTAAAGAGAAAAGGGGATGTCTCACAGTGGTAAACATGGCCTTGTCCCAACTTTTTTGAGATGTGTTGTTGTCATGAAATTTAAAATCACCTAATTTTTCTCTTTAAATGATCCATTTTCTCAGTTTAAACATTTGATATGTCATCTATGTTCTATTCTGAATAAAATATGGAATTTTGAAACTTCCACATCATTGCATTCCATTTTTATTTACAATTTGTACTTTGTCCCAACTTTTTTGGAATCAGGGTTGTATAAATGACGAATTATATACCTGAATTAAACCAATTACGTGTACCCTCAATATGTCATCTTTCAATATGGTTAAATTCCAATATTATACATGTGACCCTGAACTCAAATTGACTTATTAGTAGTGTGCACTGATGCATCTTGTTTGTGTAACTGTTTAGAATAATGCAAACCAAAACCACTGACCAAATATTATCCATGTGCATGGAATGACATTGAAGCAGTATTGTAGTGTATGTGGTGCAGGTACAGTGGTGCTTGAAAGTTTGTGAACCCTTTAGAATTTTCTGTATTTCTGCATAAATATGACCTAAAACCTCATCAGATTTTCACACAAGTCCTACAAGTAGATAAAGAGAACCCAGTTAAACAAATGAGACAAAAATATTATACTTGGTCATTTATTTATTGAGGAAAATGATCCAATATTACATATCTGTGAGTGGCAAAAGTATGTGAACCTCTAAGATTAGCAGTTAATTTGAAGGTGAAATTAGAGTCAGGTGTTTTCAGTCAGTGGGATGACAATCAGGTGTGAGTGGGCACCCTGTTTTATTTAAAGAACAGGGATCTATCAAAGTCTGATCTTCACAACACGTTTGTGGAAGTGTATCATGGCACGAACAAAGGAGATTTCTGAGGACCTCGGAAAAAGCGTTTTTGATGCTCATCAGGCTGGAAAAGGTTACAAAACCATCTCTAAAGAGTTTGGACTCCACCAATCCACAGTCAGACAGATTGTGTACAAATGGAGGAAATTCAAGACCACTGTTACCCTCCCCAGGAGCGTTCAACCAACAAAGATCACTCCAAGTACAAGACGTGTAATAGTCTGCGAGGTCACAAAGGACCCCAGGGTAACTTCTAAGCAACTGAAGGCCTCTCTCACATTCGATAATGTTAATGTTCATGAGTCCACCATCATGAGAACACTGAACAACAATGGTGTGCATGGCAGGGTTGCAAGGAGAAGGCCACTGCTCTCCAAAAAGAACATTGCTGCTCATCTGCAGTTTGCTAAAGATCACGTGGACAAGCCAGAAGGCTATTGGAAAAATGTTTTGTGGACAGATGAGACCAAAATATAACTTTTTGGTTTCAATGATAAACGTTATGTTTGGAGAAACGAAAACACTGCATTCCAGCATAAGAACTTTATCCCATCTGTGAAACATGGTGGTGGTAGTATCATGGTTTGGGCCTGTTTTGCTGCATCTGGGTCAGGACGGCTTGCCATCATTGATGGAACAATGAATTCTGAATTATACCAGCGAATTCTAAAGGAAAATGTCAGGACATCTGTCCATGAACTGAATCTCAAGAGAAGGTGAGTCATGCAGCAAGACAACGACCCTAAGCACACAAGTCGTTCTACCAAAGAATGGTTAAAGAAGAATAAAGTTAATGTTTTGGAATGGCCAAGTCAAAGTCCTGACCTTAATCCAATCGAAATGTTGTGGAAGGACCTGAAGCGAGCAGTTCATGTGAGGAAACCCACCAACATCCCAGAGTTGAAGCTGTTCTGTACGGAGGAATGGGCTAAAATTCCTCCAAGCCGGTGTGCAGGACTGATTGACAGTTACCGGAAACATTTAGTTGCAGTTATTGCTGCACAAGGGAGTCACACCAGATACTGAAAGCAAAGGTTCACATACTTTTGCCACTCACAGATATGTAATATTGGATCATTTTCCTCAATAAATAAATGACCAAGTATAATATTTTTGTCTCATTTGTTTAACTGGGTTCTCTTTATCTACTTTTAGGACTTGTGTGAAAATCTGATGATGTTTAAGCTCATAATTATGCAGAAATATAGAAAATTCTAAAGGGTTCACAAACTTTCAAGCACATAAGTGTTTTATTGTTACTTATTAGACATGGAATAAAACACTTGGGGCATGCTCTTATAATGAAATAATCAGCAATGAGGTGGTGTAATGCAGCCTGACATTAAGTCAAGTCAAGTTTATTTGTATAGCGCGTTTAACAATAAACATTGTCGCAAAGCAGCTTTACAGAATTTGAATGACTTAAAACATGAGCTAATTTTATCCCTAATCTATCCCCAATGAGCAAGCCTGTGGCGATGGTGGCAAGGAAAAACTCCCTCAGACGACATGAGGAAGAAACTTCGAGAGGAACCAGACTCAAAAGGGAACCCATCCTCATTTGGGCAAAAACAGACAACATGACTATAACATTAACAGTATCAACATGAAGTCAGTTTTATTGATGTTATAACTTTTCATTGATGGAAACTTGAGTGCAAAACTGTTCATGACAACTGCAGTCCTAAAGTTAGCAAGTCAACTGTAGTCCTCAGCCATAAAAGCATTACTGTAAGTGTCCAGAGCATCTTTCAAGTGTGACTTTCAACTGTCTGTATGGGGCTGTCCTCCACAGGAGCGATGTGATGAGACTCCAGCCAGAAGTAGGGCATCAGGATGGATCAGGCAGGTCCAAGGAGCAGAAGAGGTCAGCATCTCGAGCTCAGGCTTGACATGTAACTCAGAGGGACAGATTGGGGGGGAGAAAACACAGGTTGTTAGGTATGCCCAACTCCGGCAAAACTAATTATGACAGCATAGCTAAAAGGGGAGAGCCAGAAGGTAACACAGACACGAGGGAGCCCCGGGATATGAGGCAGCCAGCCACTACACCGTCAACAAACTCGAATGAGCAAGCAAGTGGGGGACTGACAGCATCCATACATCCCAGTTTACCAAAACACTCTATGTCTGAGGACCCTCCAGATCTACTCCTTTACCTCATAAACACCATTAACAAAAGGCTTGACTAAACAGATATGTTTTCAGCCTAGACTTAAATGCTGAGACTGTGTCTGATTTCCGAACACTACTTGGAAGGTTGTTCCATTAAGTGATATTACTATTATCATGCAGAATTTGATCTGTTTCCTATAACGGCACACCCTGAAGTGTTTTACTCCTCCTATTCCACTAAAGTTTGGCACTGATTGCTGCAAATCATTTCACATGTGGAACATAAAATAGCCAGTAAATGTAGCTACAAGCTAGGAGTTAGCAACAGCATGTGATAACACTTATTTTTCTATGGTACGGTTGATATTTACATTAAATTGTCTCTAAGATAAATGCAAAACACTTTAGTTGTTTGCCTTAACAGCTGTACACATACAGAACTGGTCAGTTGTGTGGGCTGGATAACAGCTGATGAAGTCTACTCATGTAGTGAAGACCATCAGATTTTAAAATGGAACCTGCTCACGAATGAG
The DNA here is from genome assembly GCF_027579695.1 of Neoarius graeffei. Lineage (NCBI taxonomy): Eukaryota > Metazoa > Chordata > Actinopteri > Siluriformes > Ariidae > Neoarius > Neoarius graeffei. Next base: position 16,277,666 of record NC_083591.1, on the reverse strand, counting down.
ACTAGTGTGGTGGTGAAGCTCCAGGAGGACCTCTACCCCATCGACCTGCACTGGTTTCCCAAAACTATAGCTGGGAAGAAACAAGCTTTGGCAGAGATCTTCGCCCTCACCAGTACTGATGGTAATATCTTGCTTATATCTGCTTCAGAGTAGGACTCTATAATGATCTCAGGCTGCTTTTCACATATTTTTTAAAAACTTGTAATCCTATTACATGACCACAAGACAAGCAGAATACTTTCCTTGCATCAAAAGGTTCAGAAAAGGTCAACTCCAATGCAGCAGCAACGTCACATATAAGAACGAAATGCCACGGCAACGAAAGCAATGAAACGCCGTGGCAACGCATCATACGCCACACATACGCCTCAGTACACCATACAAATCCCAGATATGCCACAGAAACATCACACATATACCGTGTACATCACAGGCCTTTAATTTTGGACAAAATATGCCTCATTTCTTGGCATTCGACCCACATGCCGCTTACATGGCAAGATACAAGACAGTCCTTACTGCCCACAACTGATACATTGTCCTATTGTCAGAGTTCCTCTGTTAAACTATGGTCTATCTATGGTCCCTTTGGTGGCCATCTTGGTAACTGTCCTGGGCAGCTATTTTTGGTCATACAACACCAGGCTTGACTTGAATGAGGAAAGACCTACGTATAATCCCAGAAATATAATTGACATGATGAAGTATTGAACATTTGGAATGGATGTTAGATGGATGGGTTTGGAATGGGTGTTAAAATTGGAAAAAAAAATTGTCAAAATAATGTGTGGCCTTTGGCTGCAATAACATGATGCATACAGTGGATATTAAAAAAAAATCTACACACCCCTGTTATAATTGCAGGTTTTTGTGAATGAAAAAATTAAGTGTGATATAGCAACCAATAAAAGTCAAGTGAAAAACAAGTAGAAGTATTTTGGGCAAAATCGAAAACTTAGAATAACCTGGTTGCACAAATGTGCACACCCTTTTACAGTGGGGCATGTGGTTGTGCTCAGAATGAATCATGATCAAAAGTATTTATCATACACTTATCAAATAAATGACTCTGATTAACTCCAAATAAAGATAAGCTATTTCTGTAGGATTTTATTGAGATCTTCTTGGTTTTATCTGACTGCTAAAGCCATGGTCTGCAAAGAGCTTGCTTAGCATGTATGTCTCTTTATCTCCATGAAGGAGATAAAGAGACAAGAGGCCATATTTGAGCTGTCTCGCCAAGAGCATGACCTGATCGAGGACCTCCAGCTCGCCATAACCCAATGTTGAAACTATCAATTTCCTGTTGTTGAAAGGTATTGATCAGCAGAGGGGTACAGAAGAATTTTCAAAGCATTTGATGTACCATGGAATACCATGAAAGCCATCAACAACAAGTGGAGAAAAATGGGCACCACAGTGACATTACCAAGAACCAAAAGAAATCTTATCAGCCAGCTTGCCAAGAGACCTACTGCAACATTGAAAGACCTGCAGGAAGATCTGGCAAGTACTGCTGACTCTTGCATGTGACAACATTCTTTTGTATTCTTCTAAATCCTGTCGAAAACCTGTGGAATGGCTTGCAGAGGGCTGTGCCCAGAAGATCCCTGAACCCTTGGAATTGGATAGATTGGGAGCTTTATTACAAGCCTTAGGTGTTCCTGTGCTGGACCCCTGCTCGGTGCTGCAGCTGGAAAGAAGTCTTGTAAAGAGAGGAACCAACATGTTATGTGGGAATTGGAACCTTTGACTTGTGCTATTCATTGGACAGGTGTGTAGTCTGTTACCAGTGTTAAGTGTTGTCCCGTGAGATAGTACCTGAGCTCAGTGACTGCATACTTGATGGCTAGAGCTTTTCTTTCCATGGCGGCATACCTTCTTTCAGTGGGGGTTAACTTATGGCTGATGTATAGCATGGGATGTTCTCCCTTGAAGGTCTGGGAGAGCACAGCAACCAGGTCCGTCTCCGATGCATTTGTGTCCTCAGTGAAGGGCTGGTCAAAGTCTAGGTTGTGGTGCCCTGAGGGATTGGAAAAAGCAGTTTTGGGTCTGGCCTCTGGGGTCAGGGCCACCTGCCAGTATCCTTTGGTTAAGTCAAGGATCAAAATGAAACGGACTCTACCAAGGCAATTCATGAGGTCATCCACCTGGGGGAGAGGGTAATGTTCAAACTCTGCAATTTGGTTAAGCCTCTGAAAGTCATTGCATATCCAGAGGCTTCCATCGGGCTTGGGGACCGCAACAATGGGGCTAGACCAGTGGTTGATTGACTCTTCAATTATGCAGTTCCATAACACCTGTTCCACTGTCTTTTCAACAGGCTGCTGACAGGCCTCTGAGACACAGTAGGGCCATTGCCTGACGACGGTGGGTCTGGGTGGGTTCCACTGAGAACATGTCCCTGAACTGGTCCACAAGCTCCCTGAGCTCCTGCTGCTGAGCTGGAGTGAGGTCTCCATCCTGATGGAAATAGACACACAGGCTGAGAGGCAGACAGAGGTTCAATCAAGCATTTCAGAAGGTTGATGTGATAGAGTTGAGTGTCTTTTGTGCTTACCTGGCTGTTGTAGGTGATGGTTGACAGGACCCACTTGCTCCATGAGGGTGAAGGGTCCTTGTTAGTGAGCCAGGAATATACTGTTGGCAGAGGGAACCAGCAGCAGAACTTGGTTGCCTGGCTGAAACTCTTGAGGCTGGGCTTGCTGGTTGTAGACCTGGCATTGGGCAGCTTGGGCTTCTTGCATATGCTTTTTAACAATGGGAGTCACCTTGTCAATTCTCCTGTGCACCTCCTTCATATACTCCACCACCATCTAGAATGGATAGGGCTGCTCTTCCCAGGTGTCCTGGGCTACATTGAGCAGACCCCAGGATCTTCTTTTAAAGAGGAGCTCAAAAAGGGTGAACCTGGTTGAAGCCTGAGGTGTTTCTCGGACAGCAGTGAAAACATAGTGGAGAAGGAGATTCCAGTTTCTCCCACCTTCCACCACCTTTTGAAGCATCCTCTTGAGGGTCATGTTGAACAGCTTGATGAGCCCATGTGTCTGGGGGTGGTATATGGACGTGCAGAGCTGCTTCACCTGCAACAGGCAGCACACAGCTACCATTAGTTTTGATACAAAGGGGGCACCCTGGTCTGTGAGCAGGTCCTTTGAGACAAGAGCAGGATGTTCTTAGATGTGGCCTTCTGAAGGGGGGTGGCCTCAGGATACTAGATGGTGGAGTCCATGATAGCCAGGATGTATTTGTGTCTGTGGGCTGAATTTGGGAGCAGATCCACCAGATCTATCCCCACTCTCTCAGACAGTGCCCTAATGATGGGCAGGGGAATGAGTGGTGTGAGAGCAAGATTTGCTGGGGCAGTGCGCTGGTACTAAGGGTACTGCTGGCAGAAGTTCTTGACCTTGGTTTCCATCTGTGGCCAGTGGAAGTGGTCCAGTTTGGGGAGGGTGTTGTGGGCTCCCAGGTGGCCCCCGAGGGGATGTGAGTGGGTGAGGTGCAGGACAACATTGAGGTTGGACTGGAGAATTGCAAGAAAGTTGCAGGCTTGGCCTCTGGTGTTCAGTATGATCATATAGCAGGCCCCTTAAATGAGAAAGTACACTGGGGGTAGGGCATGCCCAACTTGCTGGTCCTCACCCTCAACTATGCATACCTTCCCCAGCAGTGTTTCAGTCAATTGTCCTCCTCCTGCTCCCAACTGAAATTCTCTTCATGAGTGACCTGCTTAAACACGAGAGAGAGGTTTAGTGATGGTGGAGGACAGCTGTGGCATCTGTGCTGTCATCAGGCTCATTCGTGAAGAGGGCTCTCCTGACTGCTGAGTGGTGTTGTCGTGGTCTCTGGGCCAGGTTGGGGGACCTGTCTGCCTCCTGGAGGAGTAGCAACTCAGTAGGCCAATCCTTACCCATAAGCAGAGGAACAGGGTGATCAGAGATAACTCCAACCAGTAGCTCCCACTCACCTTGGTGGTCCTTAACCACACCCTGGAGATGGCCACCTCTCGTGCATCCCAATGTTGCATACATTGGGATGCACGAGAGGTGGCCTTTACGGTACTGCATGGGGTGGCAGGCTCAGGCAAGGGCAAGGGCCGGGTGAGGGTGATGGCCCTCCCGGAGTCTCAAAGGGCCTTGATGGGGTGACTGTTCAGCCAGACTATGGTGCGGGGGAGTCCCAGGAGGTTGGTGAGGTGTGTACCACACAACCAGCCTAATCCAGTCCATGGCTATTCGCTCAGTCAGCTGAAGGGCTGTGTGAACCTCTGGTTGAAGCCATCGTTCGGTGGTGTGGAGAAGAGCATCCATTTGGCTCCTGGGGGTGAGGCAAGCATTGTAGGTCCATCGGTGGAACTCTGCCACCTCCTAACAGGGAGAGAGACCGCTCCAGGCTAGGGTCTCCTCTTTCAGAAAATTGTAGTCATTGGCCACTGAGGGGGACAACAGTGGGGGCAAGGACCCAGGCCCACTCTTCTTTAGCCCAGTTCTCCTAGGTTGCGATCTACTCAAAGAGAGAGAGGTATGCTTCCACGTTGTTGTCTGGGCCAAACTTGTTAAGCAGTTTCTGGGTCTCTTGTTGGAGATCAGGAAGGTGAGGGAGGGTCCCTCAGTAGCTTGAAGATAAAGCAGGTCTTGGGTTGCTACCTGGAGGCCCCAGGGCAGCTCTTGGGTCCCCTGTTGTTGCTCGAGGCTGGTCTCCAGGAGATGCTTGATCAATGGCTCCATGGAGGAACGGGGGTAAGGCCTCTGCTCATGCCTGCATTCTCCACCACTGCAGTGACTTGTACCCGTGGGGGGCAGAACACAGAAGTAGACCCAGAATATAGAGGAAAATACTTGCTCTTTTATTTAAGGTTTCTTTGGGGGTGAGAGAGGGGAAGGTGTGAGTGGGAAAGGTGAGGTGCCAAAGAGCTTGGACGAAGTGTAGCATGAGAATGGTGAGGTGCTCAGCCAACTTTGTCCCATGCTCTTGGTGGTCGGCGTGAAGTTATTCTTCCGCATTAGGGAGGCTTCCCAGCCGGGAGATGTCTTGGGCTTGGTGCTTCATCGTTGTCTCCAGTGCTCTCTGTGGAGAAAGAGAGAAGTGTTTTGTCTCTGTCTCATGAGATGAAAGAACTGGCCTGCAGTGAGAGAGAGGTCTTTTATTCTGCCCTGGAAGCTGCCGGAGGGTAGAAAGCAGTGCAGTTTAACTTGCCACAGCTGTGCAAGCCCCGCCCTGTAGCCACGCGCTCACTGGCTGTCCACAACATCGGTGGTGCTGAAGCGGAGCTGTTCCTTCAGCACCAGAAGAGCAGTAGCGCAAGGAGCAATGTTCCTCTTGTGCAGGGAAATGCACAAGCCTCCGTCACACCAGTGATAACCAGTGATGTTTACTCAACATTTCGCAATTGTATTTTATTACTAGACCTGCCAACCTTTGCATATTTTGCATAGGAGTTGCAGTATTGAATGTTTTGATGTCATCAATATGAACCTGTAATTTGGCAATGTACAGTATGTTTGACTTGGCTAACATTAGATAAGTATAAAATTAACATCAGTTAATTATATTTATTTGGTATGCTACCAAGAAATCGTGGCCAAAAAGGCACTGTCAGCCAGAAGAGGAAAAAATTATGATGTTTTTATTCTAGAAAGTTTAAAATATACCTATGCTAAACTGTCAGATCTAAGACTTTTACATGTGAGACATGTTTGACAATTAAAAGGTAATTAAAACAGGTTTTTAAAAAAAAGTTATTTATTTTTTTAAAATCTCCTGCTGCTCACATTCAAACACTGAGCACTTTGAACAGGGCAAAAATATCAGCCATGCAGACAGTAATTTGTAAAAGGATTATATAGAAAATGTACCATTAGTGGATGGTGGGGGTTTTTTTTGTTTGTTTTTTTGTTTACTGCAGAATCACCTAAAAATCCACCATCCAGCTCAGTTTTCACAAATGCCACTGCCAGTAAGTAATTTCCGGCTGCACAGCTGATAATATTATTGCGTCCTCATCTACCGTCCTTAAAGGTTGAATTATATTTGTTTTTAACTATGCATACGCAAGGCATATTTGGATGCGGTCATTTGGAGCGTCGTTTGTACATGTCCTCAGAAATTAACGCTATAGATCTATGTGGTGCAATACCAACATAAATAGTTTGGCAGTATAGCACATTGTAATACTGTTTGCACCTGACTAAACAAATTGGTGTTGTTTCAAATCGCATACTTGGGTATTTATTATTCTAGATCAGTTTTTGATTAACACTAAATGGTTTTCCTACTACAGTTAGTATTTGAATTTTAAAAACCTCTTGTGTAGCCTTCAAACCCACTGAAATGTCTGTTTTGTGTTCCAGTCTTCTGGATTTTCTAGATTATTAAATATTTTTAAGTGTAAGGTCATAGTTTTCAATTTGAGATGCAACTCATGATAACAATCATGATGACTACAAAAAGCGAAACAGAGAAACAGAGCTTGTCACTGTGTTCAACATCGCTGCACATGAAATCACTAAACATTTAGTGTATAACTTGGAAACTTGATAAAGAGAGATGTTTTGGCTCTGACACGCAGTCTAGTGGTGGCCACTTTTAATCCTCCAGATGTCCATAAATGATGTAGGTGAGTATGCAAGCAGCGCTTCTCAAATTGCTCCTGCATGCAGGTGATGGATCAAGTATAAACCAGCCTTATCTGTTTATATATAAAATATTTATTTTTAAGGTTAGGTGTTCTGACTGATTAAATCATTTATTGTGATTATTTTAAACATCAGCAGGGTGATCAGCTCTTTTTACTTACAGATGGGACTTACATACTTTAGCCACCATGTTTAGTATTACATACTTCCTCAATTATATTTGAAGAAGTGGGTTCTCTCACTTCAAATCTAGATGAATAATTGATATTTAATTCATCAGTCAACTTGATAATTAGCTGTGGTGTTCACAATTAACTGTGATTGATTTTTTTTTCTTACCTGATAATGTGCTATAACTAGAGGAACTACTTAGCTAGTGGTGGATTTTGTAAGATGCTAGAACTGTACGACAAATATGAGTTGAGGTTTATGCTTTGCACTGTGCACATTTCCCTGCTTTTGACCTCTGCGTCGCATGCGCTTATCACATGAAGACATGGAGTGGAGACACATGGCCGTGGCAAATGACGTGTGGTCACCACACTAATGGCAGTGTAGAGTTGCATAAACACACCCACAAACTGAAGTGGTAATTTAGTCTGGCAGCTCCCTGTTGCGATGAAAAGTCTGTTCAATCTGTGGACTTTCTCTCACCCCTGGACTTCAGTATTATTTTTTTTCCTCTCCACTTTTCCCCCCTCCTTGTGGAACATCTTCATTTTGTCTGAGATAGAGTTAGGCTGAGGAACGAATGATTTGAATATTGCTTATTTACCGCCATATCTCGGGATTATATTGAAATCAGACATCTCTCCATACCGCTAGTCGCACACATGATTGCAATATTGTGAATTCTGACCCACTCTTTTCTTTGATGCTTTGAGCCAACTATTGTAGCGCGCACGTCTCTCACGGTGGAAACTTGCACACCTACCTCAGTTCTCAAATGTCACATCTTCTTAGCTTCTGCTCTCTGAAATGAATAAAAAGAAACCTCAGATGTTTAGCTTTAGTGGGTGGGGGAAAAAGCCATACAGTAAGTTTAGCGGTTGGCTCCAGCCCCAGTCACCGCGTAGGCCTCTGGAGCTGTGTAGATACACATCAAACCTGGGCATGGCGCTCACTGCTGACGGACTGAGCTTTACCACTGAACAAACCAACGCTTTTGGAGGAGAAACTGAAATGCTTTTGTCTTTTTTACATTTTTTTTAAAAAACAGAAACTTTCATAGTTGTTCACTTACTACCTGCTTTTCTGGGTTCACTTTTGTTTTGTCGAGATCCAAATATAGCATTGGGAGAGAGCAGCAGCATGCTGATTTGCAGTTTTAGGCAACCAGAAATTACATAGAGCATTCTGAATTTTTTAATATGCACCACCACAAAGTATATGGTTGGCTAGTGTCTTTGATAACTGTCTCCATGCCTGATCGCCCTCTGTCTCCAACACAAGAGAGACTGGTCTAATCTAAGCAGCAGACATTCTGTGCTTACTCTTCTGTTTTGTGTTAAGAGTTTGCTAAAAGTTACCTAGAGGGAAATGTATGCGTTGTTCAAACAGAATGTGATATAAGCAGTACTAATGCATCTCAAACAATTTAGAATATCGTGAAAAAGTTAAATATTTTCCATCAATTATTTAAGAAAGTGAAAATGTAATATATTATAGACTCGTTACATGTAAACTAAAATGTTACAAGCATTTTTCTATTTTAATTTTGATAATTATGTCCTACAGCACAAAACCCACTCAAAATATGAGAATATTTCATTTCGAGTTGGAGTAAAACAGTATAAATACTGTGTATCTCTTGGTCTAGCTCAGTACACACAACCACAATCATGGAGAAGACTGCTGACTTGACAGTTGTCCAGAAAACAATCATTGACACCCTCTACAAGGAGGGTAAGCCACAGAAGGTCATTGCTGAAAAGGCTGGCTAGAAAAGGTGCACAAGCAACAGGGATGACTGCAGCCTTGAAAGGATTGTCAAGAAAAGTCAACTCAAGAACTTGGGAGCACTTCACAAGGAGTGGACTGAGGCTGGTGTCAGTGCATCAAGAGCCACCACGCACAGACATCTTCAGGAAAGGGGTTACAACTGTCGCATTCCTAATATCAAGCCACTTCTGAACCAGAGACAACTTCAGAAGTGTCTTACTTGGGCTAAAGAGAGAAAGAACTGGACTGTTGCTCAGTGGTCCAAAGTCCTCTTTTCAGATGAAAGTAAATTTTTTGCATTTCATTTGGAAATCAAGGTCGTAGAGTCTAGAGGAAGAGTAGAAAGGCACAGAATCCAAGTTATTTGAAGTCCAGTGTGAAGTTTCCACAGTCTGTGATGATTTGGGGTGTCATGTCATCTGCTGGTGTTGGTCCACTGTGTTTTTATCAAGTCCAGAGTCAAAACAGCGTCTACCAGGAGATTTTAGAGCATTTCATGCTTCCATCTGCTGACAAGCTTTATGGAGATGTCAATTTCCTTTTCCAGCAGGACTTGGTACCTGCCCACAGTGCCAAAACTACTACCATATGGTTTACTGACCATGTGCTTGATTGGCCAGCCAACTCGCCTGACCTGAAACCCATAGAGAATCTGTGTAGTATTGCCAAGAGTAAGATGAGAAACACCCAACCCAAAAATACAGATGAGCTGAAGGCCGCGATCAGAGCAACCTAGGCTTCAATAACACCTCAGCAGTGCCACAGGCTGATCGCCTCCATGCCATGCTGCATTAATGCAGTAATTCATGATAAAGGAGCTCCAACCAAGTATTGAGTGTGTAAATGAACATACTTTTCAGAAGTTGGAAATTTTTATATTGTAAATCCTTTTTTGATTGATCTTAGGAAATATTCTAATAATTTGAAATACTGGATTTCTGATTTTTCATGAGCTATAAGCCATAATCATCAAAATTAAAATAAAAAAAGGCTTGAATTATTTCACTTTACCTGTAATGAAATGTAGAATATATGAAAGTTTACCTTTTTGAATTAAATTATAAAAAAAATACTTTTTCCAGATATTCAAATTGTTTGAGATGCACTCGTATACTTCCAGTTTGTATGGAACCAAACAGTGAGGACTATTTTTCTGCATAGAAAAGTTCACTATCTAGCATTGTAAAAGCTATGACATAAAATTGCAGGGTCTTAAATTTTGAATATTTAAGTCAAGTTTATTTGTATAGCGCTTTTAACAATAAACATTGTCGCAAAGCAGCTTTACAGAATTTGAATGACTTAAAACATGAGCTAATTTTGTCCCTAATCTATCCCCAATGAGCAAGCCTGTGGTGACGGTGGCAAGGAAAAACTCCCTCAGATGACATGAGGAAGAAACCTCTAGAGGAACCAGACTCAAAAGGGAACCCATCCTCATTTGGGCAACAACAGACAGCATGACTATAACATTAACAGTTTTAACATGAAGACAGTTTCGTTGATGTTGTAACTCTTCATTGATGGAAACTTGAGTGCAAAACTGTTCATGACAACTGCAGTCCTAAAGTTAGCAAGTCAACTGTAGTCCTCAGCCATAAAAGCATTACTGTAAGAGTCCAGAGCATCCTCCAGGTGTAACCCTCAACTGTCCTCATGGGGCCATCCTCCACAGGAGCGATGCGATAAAACTCCAACCAGACACAGGGCACCAGGATGAATCAAGCAGGTCCGAGGGGCAGAAGAGGCCAGCGTCTCAATCCCAGGACCAACATGTAACTCAGAGGGACAGATTGGGGGGGGGGAGAAAACACAGGTTGTTAGGTATGCCCTAAAAATCTGTCTTATCCACACTGCATTGGCTTCCAATCAAATTTCGTATTGATTATAAAATACTAATATTAATATATTTATATTAATATTACTTTTACTGGCATAAGGAATTAACAGGACTGTAATGACCGTACATATTTTACATGCAGGTACTGTACTGGAAGGTAATAGCCAGGATTTGATCTGAAATTTTAACATGTATTACTTGTGCAGCAGTATGAAAAGATATGGTGGCTGGCTTCACAAATAATTAAAGACAAATCAATGTATTTTAACATTTTTGGATTGGGTTTTTATTTATTTATTTTTTAGAATTTTGTGGCATCATACTGTATATTTTCTACAACCCCAATTCCAAAAAAGATGTGATGTTGTGTAAACTGTAAATAAAAACAGAATGCGATAATTTGCAAATCATGGAAACCCTACATTTCATTGAAAATAGTCCAAAGACAACATAAAAAATCTTGAAACTGAGAAATTTGATTGTTTTTTGAAAAATATATGCTCATTACTGAATTTGATGTCCCCAGCATGTTTAAAAAAAATTGGAACAGGGGCATGTTTACCACTGTGTTGCATCACCTCTACTTTTAACAACACTCTGTAAATGTTTGGGAACTAAGGAGACCAATTACTGTAGTTTTGAAAGAGAAATGTTGTCCCGTTCTTGCCTGATATACAATTTCAGTTGCTCAACAGTGTGGTCTCCTTTGTCGTATTTTGTGCTTCATAATGCGCCAAATGTTTTAAATGGAAGACAGATCTGGACTGCAGGCAGGCCAGTTTAGCACCCAGACTCTTTTACTACGGAGCCATGCAGTTTTAATATGTGCAGAAAGCAGTTTGGCATTGTCTTGCTGAAAGAAGGAAAGATTTTATCTGGATGGCAGCATGTTGCTCTGAAACGTGTGTGTGTGTGTGTGTATAATATCTCATCTCATTATCTCTAGCCGCTTTATCTTGTTCTACAGGGTCGCAGGCAAGCTGGAGCCTATCCCAGCTGACTATGGGCGAAAGGCGGGGTGTATATATATCCTGCCTTTCGCCCGTAGTCAGCTGGGATAGGCTCCAGCTTGCCTGCGACCCTGTAGAAGGATAAAGCGGCTAGAGATAATGAGATGAGATTATATATAAAAGCACTCAGCATTAATGATGTCTTCCCAGATGTACAAGCTACCTATGTCATGTGCACTAATGCACCCTCATACTATCACAGATGCTGGCTTTTGAACTGTGCTGATATTATGTACCATATGTGATCCCCAAGTTCTTTGCAATTTTACATTGAGGAATGTTAGTCTTAAATTGTTGCACTGTTTGCCTACACAGTCTTTCACAGAGCAGTGAACCCTTCCCCATCTTTACTTCTGAGAGACTCCACCTCTCTGGGATGCTCTTTTTATACCCAGTCATAGTACTGACCTGTTGCCAATTGACCAAATTAGGGTTTTTTTTAGCATTACACAAATTTTTCAGTCTTTTGTTGCCCCTGTCCCAGCTTTTCTGAAACGTTGCTGACATCAAATTCAAAATGAGCATATATATAATTTTTCAAAAAACAATAAAATGTCTGTTTCAACATTTGATATGTTATCTTTGTACTATTTTCAGTGAAATATAAGGTTTCCATGACTTGCAAATCTTCACATTTGTGTTTTTTTAAAAAATGTTTTCCACAGTGTTCCAACATTTTTGGAATTTGGGTTGTACCAAATGTGCTTACACAGTGCTTGAACGTCTTTTATACAACATTGAATTTGATTGGTCAGAAAGTGGTGATTAATTTTCTAGAGCAGAAGATCTGACCATAGTATTGGCTGCAAGGCAACTTAAAGGTTTATATTAATGTGCTTGTTCTATACCTTTTTGTTCCAATATTTGTTACGATTTACAAGGACGTGTATAAGAGTGGTGTACAACCCCGATTCCAAAAAAATTGGGACAAGGTGCAAATTGTAAATAAAAACGGAATGCAATAATTTACAAATCTCAAAAACTGATATTGTATTCACAATAGAACATAGACAACATATCAAATGTCGAAAGTGAGACATTTTGAAATTTCATGCCAAATGTTGGCTCATTTGAAATTTCATGACAGCAACACATCTCAAAAAAGTTGGGACAGGGGCAATAAGAGGCTGGAAAAGTTAAAGGTACAAAAAAGGAACAGCTGGAGGACCAAATTGCAACTCATTAGGTCAATTGGCAATAGGTCATTAACATGACTGGGTATAAAAAGAGCATCTTGGAGTGGCAGCGGCTCTCAGAAGTAAAGATGGGAAGAGGATCACCAATCCCCCTAATTCTGCGCCGACAAATAGTGGAGCAATATCAGAAAGGATTTCGACAGTGTAAAATTGCAAAGAGTTTGAACATATCATCATCTACAGTGCATAATATCATCAAAAGATTCAGAGAATCTGGAAGAATCTCTGTGCATAAGGGTCAAGGCCGGAAAACCATACTGGGTGCCCGTGATCTTGGGGCCCTTAGATGGCACTGCATCACATACAGGCATGCTTCTGTATTGGAAATCACAAAATGGGCTCAGGAATATTTCCAGAGAACATTATCTGTGAACACAATTCACTGTGCCATCCGCCGTTGCCAGCTAAAACTCTATAGTTCAAAGAAGAAGCTGTATCTAAACATGATCCAGAAGCGCAGACGTCTTCTCTGGGCCAAGGCTCATTTAAAATGGACTGTGGCAAAGTGGAAAACTGTTCTGTGGTCAGACGAATCAAAATTTGAAGTTCTTTATGGAAATCAGGGACGCCGTGTCATTCGGACTAAAGAGGAGAAGGATGACCCAAGTTGTTATCAGCGCTCAGTTCAGAAGCCTGCATCTCTGATGGTATGGGGTTGCATTAGTGTGTGTGGCATGGGCAGCTTACACATCTGGAAAGACACCATCAATGCTGAAAGGTATATCCAGGTTCTAGAGCAACATATGCTCCCATCCAGACGACGTCTCTTTCAGGGAAGACCTTGCATTTTCCAACATGACAATGCCAAACCACATACTGCATCAATTACAGCATCATGGCTGCGTAGAAGAAGGGTCCGGGTACTGAACTGACCAGCCTGCAGTCCAGATCTTTCACCCATAGAACACATTTGGCGCATCATAAAACAGAAGATATGACAAAAAAGACCTAAGACAGTTGAGCAACTAGAATCCTACATTAGACAAGAATGGGTTAACATTCCTATCCCTAAACTTGAGCAACTTGTCTCCTCAATCCCCAGACGTTTACAGACTGTTGTAAAGAGAAAAGGGGACGTCTCACAGTGGTAAACATGGCCTTGTCCCAAATTTTTTGAGATGTGTTGTTGTCATGAAATTTAAAATCACCTAATCTTTCTCTTTAAATGATCCATTTTCTCAGTTTAAACATTTGATATGTCATCTATGTTCTATTCTGAATAAAATATGGAATTTTGAAACTTCCACATCATTGCATTCCGTTTTTATTTACAATTTGTACTTTGTTCCAACTTTTTTGGAATCGGGGTTGTAATTGGAGTTTCCAGTGTCAGCACTTTGTAACAGTCTTGATAACATGATAAGCTGCTTATTAACTTCAAGAGAGAAGAAAAAAGAGGCAGGTCAAGGAATGACTATTTTAATAGCTTCCATTCCATAAGTAATAATAGGAACTGACTTGTCTTACAGATGTTCCAAAACATTAAATGTAACAATAAACAGATTAAAAGTGCAATTTGATATTCTATTATCAATAAAATATGTAATTACTGGTAAATTGCTGTGATATACGAGAGAAGAATAATAAAAGACTTGAAGATGTGCGGTTATCATCATTTGATTATTTTCCTGAAACAGCATACTTCCAAGAGTGTTATTTCTTACATAAATGGCTAACTGATATTGACTCAAAATACTATCCTCAGTGTGTTGATTTTCAGTAAATAAGAACAAACTTATTAGTAAAAACTGTAAAATCTTGAAATGGATTTTTATTTGATTTATTAAATTAAAGTTTTTTATTGTTGTGTTTTTGTTTTTTTAAAGGGAAGTTCCACTTGCTATCTAAGACGGGGCGCATTGAAAAGAGCGTCGAGTCCCATCGAGGAGCCGTACTGGCTTGTCGCTGGAACTATGATGGAACTGCTCTCATCACAGGTTGGTCTGATTCAAAATCTTTCATTCAGTATATTTTCAGTCTCTTCCAATCTGAACAGTTATCATGTACTTTTTAAATCCTGTTGCCTCTTTCTTTCTTTCTTTCTTTCTTTCTTTCTTTCTTTCTTTCTTTCTTTCTTTCTTTCTTTCTTTCTTTCTTTCTTTCTTTCTTTCTTTCTTTCTTTCTTTCTTTCTTTCTTTCTTTCTTTCTTTCTTTCTTTCTTTCTTTCTTTCTTTCTTTCTTTCTTTCTTTCTTTCTTTCTTTCTTTCTTTCTTTCTTTCTTTCTTTCTTTCTTTCTTTCTTTCTTTCTTTCTTTCTTTCTTTCTTTCTTTCTTTCTTTCTTTCTTTCTTTCTTTCTTTCTTTCTTTCTTTCTTTCTTTCTTTCTTTCTTTCTTTCTTTCTTTCTTTCTTTCTTTCTTTCTTTCTTTCTTTCTTTCTTTCTTTCTTTCTTTCTTTCTTTCTTTCTTTCTTTCTTTCTTTCTTTCTTTCTTTCTTTCTTTCTTTCTTTCTTTCTTTCTTTCTTTCTTTCTTTCTTTCTTTCTTTCTTTCTTTCTTTCTTTCTTTCTTTCTTTCTTTCTTTCTTTCTTTCTTTCTTTCTTTCTTTCTTTCTTTCTTTCTTTCTTTCTTTCTTTCTTTCTTTCAGCCCTAAAACACAAGAGATTTTAGCTGTGCAAATCCAACAAAAGCACTATAAATTGCTTTTATTCCAGTGCTCAAACACTATCACACATTTTGTTTGTATTATCCTGAAATGTTCAAACCTACTTGGAATACACACAATAACTATAATAAAAAATCAGAAATGGAATGAAAACATGAGTGACATTTCATTTAGTTCACCCTTCATGACCTAAACATGTTGTGCCTTAAGTGTGAGTAAATGTGACTGTGGGCTGATGAGATGATTGATTGTGAGATAACGCGCTTCGACAGCCTTTGCTGTGTGTTCAAACAGAGACTAAAACCACACACACTCTGTAGGTGTTCAGCATGCCATAAGGTTGCTGTTTTTGCCTTTTTTTCTTTTTATCTTACTTTCTCTTTATCTCCGAAAGTGTGTGTGTGTGTGCTACTTACAACGGACATGTACGAGTACTACATTTTATAAAGAGAATATTATTGCTAAATGAGATACAAATTAATATAGATTTTCAACAATTATACCTTTGTACACAGATATGGAAGCATAATTAAAACTGTATAATTCAATAGTGTTTAAATTCTCACTCTGTTCCTTCCAGCTGGTGAGGACGGCCAAATCAAGATCTGGTCTAAAAGTGGGATGCTGAGGTCCACTTTGGCCCAACAAGGTATGAAAGCATATATGTATGTACCATGGATTGTGTTTGTGACAGTTAAACTGAGATTTGCTCACTTCTGTGGTAAAGAGCCAAATCCAAACAATTAGCTCAAAGGATTCCTCAGACCAACTCTCTGGAGCACGTGGTCCAATGGTTCCGTTACATTGCAGGCATTTAGCAGACGCTGGGTACAACATACCCAGAGCAGCCTGGGGAGCAGTTGAGGGTTAGGTGCCTTGCTCAAGGGCACTTCAGCCATTCCTGCTGGTCCAGGGAATTGAACCAGTGACCTTTTGGTACCAAAGCTGCTTCTCTAACCATTAGGCCATGGCTTCCTCTAAACGTGTATAGAGTACAAAGAAATTATACTAAAAATCAAATGAAGCTTAGAAGGAAGTAGCAGACATTGTGTCCCTGGTCTGGTGAGTGTACGTAGCGATTACCAATGAAGCTAGACGGTAACAACCAGTTTTCACACTAATTAGTGTATTGTTTAAATGAATAGCTTTAGAAACTATATATAGTTACTGCTATTGTTTCTCATCGAAACTCCATGACAATACTGGGGTGGGTTTCCCAAAAGCATTGTAGCACAAAGATCATCGTTAAATGGTAGCGCGAGCATCACAATGAACACTCTCCTAGGCCAAGTTTACATTAGACCGTATCTGTCTCGTTTTTTTCGCGGATGCACTGTCCGTTTACATTAAAACGCCTGGAAACGCCGGGAAACGGGAATCTGCCAGGGTCCACGTATTCATTCTAGATCGTGTCTGGTCCGGTGCTGTGTAAACATTGAGAATACGCGGATACGCTGTGCTGAGCTCTAGCTGGCGTCGTCATTGGACAACGTCACTGTGACATCCACCTTCCTGATTCGCTGGCGTTGGTCATGTGACGCGACTGCTGAAAAACGGCGCGGACTTCCGCCTTGTATCACCTTTCATTAAAGAGTATAAAAGTATGAAAATACTGCAAATACTGATGCAAATACTGCCCATTGTGTAGTTATGATTGTCTTTAGGCTTGCCATCCTTCCACTTGCAAGTGGTAAGTGATATGCACTGGGATCACACACACAGCGGCTCAGTCCCGAATCACTGCTCGTGCGCTATACTCGCGCGCTCTGTGAGCTGCGCAGGGCCGGAGTGCACACCCTCCAGAGGGCACTCGCTGTTCAGGTCGGAGTGATTTGGAGCGCAGGATGCCTGCGGAGCCGAGCGTATCCGTGTATTGGTGTTGCTGTGTGCACGCGAATCGTGTATTGGTGTTGCTGTGTGCACGCTAATCGTTTTAAAAACGTTAATCTGATGATCCGCTGATACGGTCTAATGTAAACCCCACCCTAGTTAAGATGCTGTTAGTGTTAAGAGGCTTTTGGGAAACCTACTCCTGCTCTCTACACACCCAAAGAGTGTACAAGCGACACTTTGAAAGCACAGTCGCTACTTGCCCCAATATACAATCCTCCTCAGTCTTCTTTTCCTACAAGTTATGACGCTGAAAAATCCCCAAACCTGTAATTCATGAACGCTCCACTCCGCATCCAATCTGTCAGTCTCCATTTGATCACAAAACAATAAAGTTTTCCCGAATCAACATTTCAGCAACTTCAAATCAATATTCATGTCCCCTGCTGCCGATTTTCTGCATCAAGCCAAAAAGTTCGTCTACTCTGCCGGCGCTACCATGATTGAAAATCACATGATTGCATTCCTGCGCGCTGATTGGCCAAAAGCTTGAATGGTGTTTGCGAACCTTACAGTGGTGCTTGAAAGTTTGTGAACCCTTTAGAATTTTCTATATTTCTGCAAAAATATGACCTAAAACATCATCAGATTTTCACACAAGTCCTTAAAGTACATAAAGAGAACCCAGTTAAACAAATGAGACAAAAATATTATACTTGGTCATTTATTTATTGAGGAAAATGATCCAATATTACATATCTGTGAGTGGCAAAAGTATGTGAACCTCTAGGATTAGCAGTTAATTTGAAGGTGAAATTAAAGTCAGGTGTTTTCAATCAATGGGATGACAATCAGGTGTGAGTGGGCACCCTGTTTTATTTAAAGAACAGGGATCTATCAAAGTCTGATCTTCACAACACGTTTAAGTGTATCATGGGACGAACAAAGGAGATTTCTGAGGACCTCATAAAAAGCGTTGTTGATGCTCATCAGGCTGGAAAAGGTTACAAAACCATCTCTAAAGAGTTTGGACTCCACCAATCCACAGTCAGAAAGATTGTGTACAAATGGAGGAAATTCAAAACCATTGTTACCCTCCCCAGGAGTGGTCGACCAACAAAGATCACTCCAAGAGCTAGGCGTATAATAGTCGGTGAGGTCACAAAGGACCCCAGGGTAACTTCTAAGCACCTGAAGGCCTCTCTCACATTGGCTAATGTTCATGAGTCCACCATCAGGAGAACACTGAACAACAATGGTGTGCATGGCAGGGTTGCAAGGAGAAAGCCACTGCTGTCCAAAAAGAACATTGCTGCTCGTCTGCAGTTTGCTAAAGATCACGTGGACAAGCCAGAAGGCTATTGGAAAAATGTTTTGTGGACAGATGAGACTAAAATAGAACTTCTCATCTCATTATCTCTAGCTGCTTTATTCTGTTCTACAGGGTCGCAGGCAAGCTGGAGCCTATCCCAGCTGACTACGGGCGAAAGGCGGTGTACACCCTGGACAAGTTGCCAGGTCATCACAGGGCTGACACATAGACACAGACAACCATTCACACTCACACCTGCTTTCAATTTAGAGTCACCAGTTAACCTAACCTGCATGTCTTTGGACTGTGGGGGAAACCGGAGCATCCGGAGGAAACCCATGCGGACAACATGCAAACTCTGCACAGAAAGGTCCTCGACGGCCACAGGGCTCGAACCCGGACCTTCTTGTTGTGAGGCAACAGCGCGAACCACTACACCACCGTGCTGCCCTAAAATAGAACTTTTTGGTTTAAATGAGAAGCGTTATGTTTGGAGAAAGGAAAAGACTGCATTCCAGCATAAGAACCTTATCCCATCTGTGAAACATGGTGGTGGTAGTATCATGGTTTGGGCCTGTTTTGCTGCATCTGGGCCAGGACAGCTTGCCATCATTGATGGAACAATAAATTCTGAATTATACCAGCGAATTCTAAAGGAAAATGTCAGGACATCTGTCCATGAACTGAATCTCAAGAGAAGGTGAGTCATGCAGCAAGACAATGACCCTAAGCACACAAGTCGTTCTACCAAAGAATGGTTAAAGAAGAATCAAGTTAATGTTTTGGAATGGCCAAGTCAAAGTCCTGACCTTGATCCAAACGAAATGTTGTGGAAGGACCTGAAGTGAGCAGTTCATGTGAGGAGACCCACCAACATCCCATAGTTGAAGCTGTTCTGTACAGAGGAATGGGCTAAAATTCCTCCAAGCCGGTGTGCAGGACTGATCAACAGTTACCGGAAACGTTTAGTTGCAGTTATTGCTGCACAAGGGGGTCACACCAGATACTGAAAGCAAAGGTTCACATACTTTTGCCACTCACAGATATGTAATATTGGATCATTTTCCTCAATAAATAAATGACCAAGTATAATATTTTTGTCTCGGTTGTGTAACTGGGTTCTCTTTATCTACTTTTATGAAAATCTGTGTGTGTGAAAATCTGATGATATTTTGGGTCATATTTATGCAGAAATATAGAAAATTCTAAAGGGTTCACAAACTTTCAAGCACCACTGTACACGCCGTGCTGTTTTACCTATCAGTATCCCCCAGTCAGTGCACCCAAATAAACTTGAGAATAATGATTTGAAGCCACATAGTGTATCATAAATTTAGACTTTGTATACTTTAATTTCCAACCCTTCCATACCATGACACAGTGCATTGTAAGTCTTTAGTCCTGTTTTTGTTACTCATTTTGACAGTTCACATTTAAAACATTGGTGCCTGGTTTCTTGCAGATGAATTCAATGTCATTCACCTTTCAACCAATCAGCATGCAGCAATGCATCATGTGATTTCCAAAATGGCCATGCCAGCGGAGTAGACTGGAAGTTTTCTTGAAAACGGTTGAACAAAATCGACCTTAAACTTAGCAGAGCCCTTCCCTCTCCAAGCTTGATCAATGGTCAATTTAAAGTAGCCAGCTAACTTAACTGTGGAGGAAACCCACACAGACATGGGAGAACATGCAAACTCCACATAGAAAGGTCCCCGTCAGTCACTGGGCTTGAACCCGGAACCTTCTTGCTGTGCGGCAACAGTGCTAATCACAACATGATAATCTTGCCCCTTTTACAGCCAGTAGATAGCTAAAGAAAAGAGCTGTTACTGCAGTTTGCAGAAGCAACTGGTATACAGGCACCGAAACCTGGATTTACGGTTACCATTTTGTGTTGGACATGTTGGACATTTGGAAAAGGGAAAAGAGAAAGGAAAAGATGGCCTACCAAGAGAAACTGAATCGCAATGCCAAGTAACGCTATGTGGACAAATGATAGGGAGCATACCGGGAATAAATGTCATTGTTTTATTTGCTGTGAATTCAAAACCGGATTACAAAACAATCTTAAATTGCCCAGAGAAACAAGTAGCATCATCGGAAGATGAAAGTTCTACTATTTATTTGGATATGCAGTGACGTTGTGAAGTGATAGACTTTTGTGACTTATTCAACCTCAAAGCAAGAGTGTGAAAATGAGTGAAGAAATTTGTAAAGATATCACTTTGCAGACGTTTGATCTGTATTCATAACGTGATTACGTGATCGGTATGTACAAATGGTGTACAAATGTGACTAGCATCATAAAGCTAAAGTCCTGTTCGTTCTTGTGATATGTGTTTCATATCTATGCGGTGACAACTTCATTAGTAGTTCAAACGAGCAATGGGTGTGGAGATGGACGCAGAACTGTATGTAGATTGTAACCATGATTAAATCTGATGTAAATTCAAAATGATTTTTCTCGCCAATACTTTGTTGTATAGATAAGCAGTGTTGGAAAGGTCATTTCATGTGATAGCCATCTCACTTCACTGTAATGAATATGTAATTTGTCAGTCAGGTTTGATTACATATCTACTGCATCGCGAGCCATAGCAGTCTTGTACACTACTGATGCTTGAGTTTCTGTGGCTGTTTTCCAGCTAAAAACTGAGCTAAGAAAGCTATAATGTAAACTATAGGTTTACGTGACACATGAAAGAGGAGGGGGAGGGACTGTGCATTTTCTTGTTTCTTACAATAGGGGTGGAGTATGACTTCTTCAGGTGACCAGTTCTTACACATTGCACCTTTAAAACCAAATGTAAGGTGCCATGAATTGCAAGCACAGAACAGCATGCATAGAAACTGTCGCATGTGCGAGTGAGCACTTCAGTTCAGTGAGCACTGAGACACTGTACCATTCCTTTCCCCTCCTCCAGGTTCTACACCATGTCAAGATACATTTCATGGCATCTTGTGTTCATTTTAATGACCACATTCGCTGATCCTTCTATATACAGTCATCCTTCCTCACACTCTCTATTAAAGGGCTGATGACACGAACATGACTCTATGCAATTTCTTAAATAAACTATACAACACGGCAAACATGTTAGATTTCGGTTATAATTACATGAAAAGAAGCTGTTGTTACGCGAATATCCAACTTTTAATTGCACAGCGCAAGAAAACTGGGTCCGTGGCTCGCGGCCATGTTGTGACGTCAGCGGAAGAACACGCTGCGGTTCACTGGCTGTTCTACTCAATGGAAATGGCGCATGAAAACGCCGGTGAACTTTCTAGTGCTAGCTCTTCCTCTTCTGGGAGTCTAGAATTGTGTTGATCTTTTCCGAATAGAATCTATGATGGCCTACCCTCTTTACCCTTTGCCTCTCGTTGCTAGGCGGCAGTTACATGAAAGCCGCAAGCTTTCACAAGCAAATACATGACTGATATCACGCCGACTTTATGATTACATTTATGATTATCATGTAGAATCTATAGCTCTACGTACCTTTATCTTACGTCGTTTCACAACACATGTTCTGACAAGAGGACTGTCTTTGGATCCGGCATAGCTACTAGTAGACCCCCTCCGGAATACTGGCCGTGTTGCCAGATTGGGAAGTTTCCTGCCCAGTTGGGCGGTTTCAAGTGCATTTTGGTGGGTTTTGAACATATTTTGGGCTGGAAAACGTCAGCAGTATCTGGCAACAGATACTCCTGACGTTTTCCAGCCCAAAATATGTTCAAAACCCACCAAAATGCACTTGAAACCGCCCAACTGGGCGGGAAACCTCCCAATCTGGCAACACTGTGTAGGCACTGCTGATGGTAGTAACACACGTTTGTGCTGAACTGAACACCCAGGAGATTCTTTTAAGCTGGGAAGGGTGTCAAAACAATCCAAATCGAAGTGTTCAGAGCACAGGACGGATGTTGGTGAGGGCTCCCACTTGTCACGAGTGCGCCTGACTTGCTTCACCCACTTCGCATGCAGCTCGGGATCTCTGGGAAACTTGAATAAACTTACCCCATCCTTGTGGGTTTTGGAGCAAAGCTGGCAACACAACGCGAAAGCATGATAACTAATATATATATATATATATATATATATATATATATATATATATATATTTATTTGTGGCAGCGGGGGCGTGGTCAAGCGCCGGTCTGTGACAGGAGGGCGGAGTCAGGGAAGGTAAGTGGCAGAATCACTACACCTGAGAGCAATTAACCTGTGTTTGTGTGTCTTCCCAGGGACCGCGCCCTATATCAGGAGGGAGAGCGAGAGCGGAGGGAGCTCATCCCTGGACGAGACGCTGATGTGTGTGTCTCTGTGCGTCTGACATATATTGTTAGACTGAAAAGTGTGGCAATAAAAAGCCTTGTTTACACCTGATCTCTGTCCTGCCGTCCTCTGTGCTCCACCCACCCACAGGGAAATTACTACAGTGGTGCAGAAACCCGGGACAGTGGAGCCCCAAACAGCAGCCCCATGGAATCCTCCCCGTTCGCCGATCTGGTCCACGCCCTCGCCACGGCTCAGCAAAGCCAGCACCAGGTGCTCGTCACACTCCGAAAGGAACAAGAGCGGCGCTTCGAAGCCCTGGTGCTGGCCCAGCAGGAAGATCGCGAGGCGTTCCGGCATCTTCTGGCGTCGGCGGGGTCCACCAGCGCTCCCGCCGCGGGCCCGTCTCCCCTCACTGTCACCAAGATGGGCCCACAGGACGACCCCGAGGCGTTCCTCACGTTGTTTGAACAGGTCGCCGAAGCCTCAGGCTGGCCGATGGAGCAGCGCGCAGCGTGCCTCCTCCCCCTGCTAACGGGAGAGGCACAGCTGGCCGCGCTACAGCTCCCCGCCGACCGCCGGCTGGCCTACGCGGACCTCCGCCGGGCCGTCCTCCAGCGCATGGGGCGCACACCGGAACAACAGCACCAGCGCTTCCGCGCGCTGCGACTGGAGGAAGTCGGCCGGCCGTTCGCGTTCGGCCAGCAGCTCCGGGACGCCTGCTGGCGGTGGTTGAGGGCCAACAATCGCAACACCGAGGGAATCGTCGACCAGGTGGTACTGGAACAGTTCATCGCCCGCTTACCAGCCGGAACCGCAGAGTGGGTCCAGTGCCACCGCCCGGCGTCGCTGGATCAGGCAGTCGAGCTGGCGGAGGATCATCTGGCGGCTGTCCCAGCGGCAGGACAGCAGATGCCATCTTCTCTTCTCTCCTCTTCTCTCTCTCTCTCTCCCCCTCCTCCTGTGTCCCGTCCTCGCCCCATTCCCCCACCGCGGAGGCGGGGGCCGGCACCACCCCAGCCGGCCCGCAGCACCCGCGGTGCCCTCCCGTTTCTCCCTTCTGTGTCTGTCTCTCCCCCACCTCAGGTGAGTGAGCCCCAGATCACCGGTGCAGAGGGAAAGCCCGGGCCGGTTTGCTGGCGCTGCGGGGAGCCGGGCCACCTTCAACAGCAGTGCACAGCAATGGAAGTGGGCGTGGTGGTTCGGATCCCCAACGCGCCAGAGGCCGCCCTCGATCGGGCCAGAGTGTATCGCATACCGGTGAGTATCCAAGGGGCTACATATCAGGCGTTGGTGGATTCTGGTTGTAATCAGACCTCAATTCGCCAAAGCCTGGTTCAAAACGAGGCATTGGGGGGAGCACAAGGGGTGAAGGTGTTGTGTGTGCACGGGGATGTTCACCGCTACCCTTTGGTGTCGGTCCACATTATTTTCAGAGGGGAAAAATTTATAGTGAAGGCGGCGGTTAATCCTCGCCTTACCCACTCTTTAATTTTGGGGACTGATTGGCCGGGATTTCGGGGTTTAATGACACGCCTAGTAGAGAGTGGGTCCTGCCATTTGACAGGGGGAGGTCCCGGTGTCGCTTTGGCGGGAGCAGCTGTCACAGAGCCGTCTACGTCATCTCCGCGTCAGAGTGAGGAGCCGCCGGCTCCTCCTCTCTCTATTGGGGAATCCCTCGCGGATTTCCCATTAGAGCAGTCGCGAGACGAGACTCTGCGGCATGCGTTTGACCAAGTGAGAGTAATCGATGGTCAAACGCTCCAGCCGAACGCCACCCCGTCCTTCTCCTACTTCGCGATTATGAAGGATAGATTATACCGAGTGACGCAGGACACTCAAACTAAAGAGCGAGTCACGCAGCTTTTAATTCCGAAGAGCTGCCGGGAATTGGTATTCCAGGCGGCTCACTTTAATCCCATGGCTGGACACTTGGAGCAGGATAAAACACTAGCCCGAACAATGGCCCGATTCTATTGGCCGGGGATTCGCGGCGATGTCCGTAGGTGGTGTACGGCATGCCCCGAATGCCAGTTAGTAAACCCAGCGGCCATTCCAAAAGCGCCTTTGCGCCCTCTACCGTTAATCGAGACCCCGTTTGAGAGAATTGGGATGGATCTCGTCGGGCCATTAGATCGGTCAGCACGAGGGTACCACTTTATATTAGTTCTGGTGGACTATGCAACGCGATACCCGGAAGCAGTGCCTCTGCGCAATATCTCAGCACGCAGTATTGCAGAGGCACTCTTCCGCGTCATCTCCCGAGTTGGAATCCCGAAAGAGATTCTGACTGATCAAGGCACTACGTTTATGTCACGAACACTGCGCGAGCTGTATGGGTTATTGGGGATTAAGCCGATCCGCACCAGCGTGTATCACCCACAAACGGACGGTTTAGTGGAACGATTCAACCACACCCTCAAAAATATTATTAAGAAATTCGTAAGTGAGGACGCACGTAATTGGGATAAATGGCTCGAACCCTTGCTGTTCTCAGTGCGAGAGGTCCCCCAAGCCTCCACGGGGTTCTCCCCGTTCGAATTATTATATGGGCGTAAGCCGCGTGTCATCCTGGACGTGCTGCGGGAAAATTGGGAGGAGGGACCTTCACAAAGTAAGAACGAAATTCAGTACGTTATGGACCTGCGCGCAAAACTCCACACGCTCACCCACCTAACTCAGGAGAATTTGCGGCAGGCCCAGGAACGGCAAGCCCACCTGTACAACAAGGGTACGCGCCTTAGAGAGTTCACACCGGGAGATAAGGTACTCGTACTGTTGCCCACGTCGAGCTCCAAATTGATCGCCAAGTGGCAAGGACCCTTTGAGGTCACACGGCGAGTCGGGGACGTCGACTATGAGGTGAGGCGAACGGACAGGGGTGGGGCGCTACAGATTTACCACCTCAATCTGCTTAAACTCTGGAACGAGGAAGTCCCCGTGGCGTTGGTGTTGGTGGTTCCGGAGAAGGCGGAGCTGGGGCCGGAGGTTCAAAAAGGGACATTGGCATCACGTACCTCTCCGGTCCCCTGTGGAGACCACCTCTCCCCGACCCAACTCACAGAGGTCGCCCAGTTGCAGACCGAGTTTTCGGATGTGTTCTCGCCCCTGCCCAGCCGCACTAACCTCATAGAACACCACATAGAGACGCCCCCAGGGGTGGTAGTGCGTAGACGCCCTTACAGGCTACCCGAACACAAAAAAAAGGTGGTTCGGGAAGAACTTCAGACCATGCTCGAAATGGGCATCATCGAGGAGTCCCACAGTGACTGAAGCAGCCCGGTGGTCTTGGTACCCAAGGCCGACGGGTCGGTCCGGTTCTGTGTGGACTATAGAAAAGTCAGCGCGGTGTCTAAATTCGACGCGTACCCAATGCCTCGTATTGATGAGTTGCTCGATCGACTAGGCACTGCTCGCTTTTATTCGACGCTGGATTTGACGAAGGGATATTGGCAGATCCCCTTGACTCCACTATCCCGAGAAAAAAACGGCCTTTTCCACACCGTTTGGTTTACACCAATTCGTCACCCTTCCGTTTGGGCTGTTTGGGGCGCCCGCAACGTTTCAGCGGCTGATGGACAGAGTCCTTCGCCCTCACGCCACTTATGCGGCAGCGTATTTAGATGACATCATCATCTATAGTAATGACTGGCAGCGGCACCTCGAACATCTGAGGGCCATCCTTAGGTCGCTGAGGCGAGCGTGGCTCACAGCCAACCCAAAGAAGTGTGCGATTGGGCGGGTGGATGTACGGTATCTGGGCTTCCACTTGGGCAACGGGTGCGTCCCCAAATTAATAAGACGGCAGCAATTGCGGCCTGCCCGAGGCCCAAGACCAAAAAGGGGGTGAGACAGTTCCTGGGGCTGGCTGGCTATTATCGTAGGTTTATACCTAATTATTCGGACGTCACCAGCCCGCTGACTGATCTCACTAAAAAGGGGGCACCAGATCCGGTCCAGTGGACGGAGCAGTGCCAGCGGGCTTTCTCTGAGGTAAAGGCTGCACTGTGTGGGGGGCCACTTCTACACTCCCCTGACTTTTCTCTCCCCTTTATGTTGCAGACCGATGCGTCGGACAGAGGGCTGGGGGCGGTTTTGTCCCAGGAGGTGGAGGGGGAGGACCGCCCTGTCCTGTATATCAGCAGGAAGCTGTCGGTGCGTGAGGGGCGCAACAGCACCATAGAGAAAGAGTGTTTGGCCAGCAAGTGGGCGGTTCTCGCCCTCCGGTACTACCTGCTGGGGCGCCCTTTCACCCTCTGTTCGGACCACGCGCCCCTCCAGTGGCTCCACCGCATGAAAGATGCCAACGCGCGGATCACCCGTTGGTATCTGGAGCTCCAACCCTTTAATTTCAAGGTGGTCCACAGGCCAGGGGCACAGATGGTCGTGGCGGACTTCCTCTCTCGTCGGGGGGGAGTCGGCTGCAGGCCGGACGGCCGCCCGGCCTGAGTCGGGCGGTGGGGGTATGTGGCAGTGGGGGCGTGGTCAAGCGCTGGTCTGTGACAGGAGGGCGGAGTCAGGGAAGGTAAGTGGCAGAATCACTACACCTGAGAGCAATTAACCTGTGTTTGTGTGTCTTCCCAGGGACCGCGCCCTATATCAGGAGGGAGAGCGAGAGCGGAGGGAGCTCATCCCTGGACGAGACGCTGATGTGTGTGTCTCTGTGCGTCCGACATATATTGTTAGACTGAAAAGTGTGGCAATAAAAAGCCTTGTTTACACCTGATCTCTGTCCTGCCGTCCTCTGTGCTCCACCCACCCACCCACAGGGAAATTACTACAATATATATATATATATATATATATATATATATATATATATATATATATATATATATATAATAATGTATAATAATGTATAATAAAAATACTAATAATGATAAACTGGTAAGTGAGGAGGAAGGTTCTTTCGCTGACGTCATATAGCCCCTCCTCCTTTTTCATCTCCTGAGTGCTGCAGCCCCGTCAAATTTGCCCAAATAGCCGCGTTTTTTTATCATAACTTGTAAAATAGGCGCCTTCGTGAATTAATATATGGATCATCGGGAATTACTTTTTATGTTATAAAACATCGCCAAAGATGTCAAAAACGTGTCATCAGCACTTTAAAGATACAGTTTAAACCTCATAATATCAAGGATACTACAACGACAAATCGGAGAAAGTTGGGACGGTATGTTGAAATTTAAATTAAAACTGAAAACTGATTCGTAAATAATCTTTGACCTGTATTGCACTCAAAACAATCCAACAGCATGTTGTTGATGTTACCTCATGAATTTTATTGTGTATTGTAGCAGTTCTCATACAAGGGTGGAGCACAGAGGATGGCAGGACAGAGTACAGGTTGATACAGCATTTATTGCTACACTTTTCAGTTTAACAATCTTTAATTCAAACAGACACACACACAACTGGCGTCTTGGTCGGGGATGAGCTTCCTCGAAATTCCTTGAAATTAAAGGGTTGGAGTGCCAGATACCAACGGGTGATCTGCGCGTTGGCATCCTTCATGCGGTGGAGCCACTGGAGGGGCGCATGGTCCGAGCAGAGGGTGAAAGGGCGTCCCAGCAGGTAGTAATGGAGGGCGAGGACCGCCCACTTGATCGCCAAGCACTCTTTCTCTATGGTGCTGTAGTGCCCCTCACGCACCGACAGCTTCCTGCTGATGTACAAGACTGGGCGGTCCTCCCCCTCCACCTCCTGGGACAAAACAGCCCCCAGCCCTCTGTCCGACGCATCTGTCTGCAACATAAAGGGGAGAGAGAAGTCAGGGGAGTGTAAAAGTGGCCCCCCACACAGTGCAGCCTTTACCTCAGAGAAAGCCCGCTGGCATTGCTCCATCCACTGGACCAGATCTGGTGCCCCCTTTTTAGTCAGGTCAGTCAGCGGGCTGGTGACGTCCAAATAATTAGGTATAAACCTACAGTAATAGCCAGCCAGCCCCAGGAACTGTCTCACCCTCTTTTTGGTCTTGGGCCTCGGGCAGGCCGCAATTGCTGCCGTCTTATTAATTTGGGGACGCACCTGCCCGTTGCCCAAGTGGAAGCCCAGATACCGTACTTCCACCCGCCCAATCGCACACTTCTTTGGGTTGGCTGTGAGACCCGCTCGCCTCAGCGACCTAAGGACGGCCCTCAGATGTTCGAGGTGCCGCTGCCAGTCATTACTATAGACGATGATGTCATCTAGGTAAGCGGCCGCATAAGTGGCGTGGGGGCGGAGGACCCTGTCCATCAGCCGCTGAAACGTAGTGTGCGCCCCAAACAGTCCAAAAGGAAGTGTAACAAATTGGTGTAATCCGAACAGTGTGAAAAAGGCTGTTTTTTCTCGGGATAGTGGAGTCAAGGGGATCTGCCAGTATCCCTTTGTCAAATCCAGTGTCGAATAAAAGCGAGCCGTGCCTAGTCGATTGAGCAACTCATCAATCCAAGGCATTGGGTACGCATCAAATTTAGACACCGCGTTGACTTTTCTATAGTTCACACAGAACCGGACCGACCCGTCGGCCTTGGGTACCAAGACCACCGGGCTGCTCCAGTCGCTGTGGGACTCCTCAACGATGCCCATTTCGAGCATGGCCTCGAGTTCTTCCCGAACCACCTTTTTTTTGTGTTCGGGTAGCCTGTAAGGGCGGCTACGCACTACCACCCCCGGGGGCGTCTCTATGTGGTGCTCTATGAGGTTAGTGCGACCGGGCAGGGGCGAGAACACATCCGAAAACTCGGTCTGCAACTGGGCGACCTCCGTGAGTTGGGTCGGGGAGAGGTGGTCTCCACAGGGGACCGGAGGGATACATGATGCCAATGCCCCTTTTTGGACCTCCGGCCCCAGCTCCGCCTTCTCCGGAACCACCGACACCAACGCCAAGGGGACCTCCTCATTCCAGAGTTTAAGCAGATTGAGGTGGTAAATCTGTAGTGCCCCACCCCTGTCCGTTCGCCTCACCTCGTAGTCGACGTCCCCAACTTGCTGTGTGACCTCAAAGGGCCCTTGCCACTTGGCGACCAATTTGGAGCTTGATGTGGGCAACAGTACGAGTACTTTATCTCCCGGTGTGAACTCTCTAAGGCGCGTACCCTTGTTGTACAGGCGGGTTTGCCGTTCTTGGGCCTGCCGCAAATTCTCCTGGGTTAGGTGGGTGAGGGTGTGGAGTTTTGCGCGCAGGTCCATAACGTATTGAATTTCGTTTTTGCTTTGTGAAGGTCCCTCCTCCCAATTTTCCCACAGCACATCTAGAATGCCGCGCGGCTTACGGCCATATAATAATTTGAACGGGGAGAACCCCGTGGAGGCTTGGGGGACCTCTCGCACTGAAAACAGCAAGGGCTCGAGCCACTTATCCCAATCACGTGCGTTCTCACTTACAAATTTTTTAATTATATTCTTGAGGGTGCAGTTGAACCGTTCCACTAAACCATCCGTTTGTGGGTGATACACGCTGGTGCGGCTCGGCTTAATCCCCAATAACCCATACAGTTCGCGCAGTGTCCGTGACATAAACGTGTTGCCTTGATCAGTCAGAATCTCTTTCGGGATTCCAACTCGGGAGATAACGCGGAAGAGCGCCTCCGCAATACTGCGTGCTGAGATATTGGGCAGAGGCACTGCTTCCGGGTATCGCGTTGCATAGTCCACCAGAACTAAAATAAAGCGATACCCTCGTGTCGACCGATCTAATGGCCCGACGAGATCCATCCCAACTCTTTCAAAAGGGGTCTCGATTAATCGTAGAGGGCGCAAAGGCGCTTTTGGAATGGCCGCTGGATTTACTAACTGGCATTCACGGCACGCCGTACACCACCTACGAACGTCGCCGCGAATCCCTGGCCAATAGAATCGGGCCATTATTCGGGCTAGTGTCTTATCCTGCCCTAGGTGTCCAGCCATGGGATTAAAGTGAGCCGCCTGGAATACTAATTCCCGGCAGCTCTTTGGAATTAAAAGCTGCGTGACTTGCTCTTTCGTCTGAGTGTCCTGCGTCACTCGGTATAATCTATCCTTCATAATAGAGAAATAGGGGAAGGACGGGGTGGCGTTCAGCAGGAGCGTTTGACCATCGATTACTCTCACTTGGTCAAACGCATGCCGCAGAGTCTCATCTTGCGACTGTTCTAATGGGAAATCCACAAGGGATTCCCCGAGAGAGAGAGGAGGAGCCTGCGGCTCCTCACTCTGACACGGAGGTGACGTAGACGGCTCTGTGACAGCTGCTCCTGCCAAGGTGACACCGGGACCTCCCCCTGCTGAAGTATGGCAGGACCCACTCTCCACGAAACGGCTCATCAACTCCCCGAATCAGTCCAATCAGTCCCCAAAATTATCGAGTGGGTGAGGCGAGGATTAACCGCCGCCTTTACTATGAATTTTGCCCCTCGGAAAAAAATGTGGACCGACACCAAAGGGTAGTTGTGAACATCCCTGTGCACACACAACACCTTCACCCCTTGTGCTCCCTCCAATGCCTCGTTTTGCACCAGGCTTTGGTGAATTGAGGTTTGATTACACCTGGAATCCACCAACGCCTGATATGTATCCCCTTGAATACTCACCGGTATGCGATACGCTCCGGCCCGATCGAGGGTGGCTTCTGGCACGTCGGGGATCCGAACCACCGCGCCCACCTCCATTGCCGTGCACTGCTGTTGGAGGTGGCCCGGCTCCCCGCAGTGCCAGCACACAGGCCCGGGCTTCCTCTCTGCACTAGTGTTCTGGGGCACACTCACCTGAGGGGGGGGGAGAGACAGACACAGAAGGGAGAAACGGGAGGGCACCGCGGGTGCGGCGGGCCGGCTGGGGTGGTGCCAGCCCCCGCCTCTGCGGTGGGGGAATGGGGTGAGGACGGGACACAGGAGGAGGGGGAGAGAGAGAGACAGAAGAGGAGAGAAGAGAAGAGGCTGTCTGCTGTCCTGCCGCCGGAACAGCCGCCAAATGGTCCTCCGCCAGCTCGATGGCCTGATCCAGCAACGCCGGGCGGTGGCACTGGACCCACTCCGCGGTTCCTGTTGGCAAGAGCGCTATGAACTGCTCCAGCACCACCTGGTCGACGATCCCCTTGGCGTCGCAGCTGTTGGCCCTCAGCCCCCGCCAGCAGGCGTCCCGGAGTTGCTGGCCAAACGCAAATGGCCGGCTGACTTCCTCCAAGCGCAAAGCGCGGAAGCGCTGGCACTGCTGTTTGGAGGTGCGCCCCACATGCTGGAGGACGGCCCGGCGAAGGTCCGTGTAGGCCAGCCAACGGTCGGCGGGGAGCTGTAGCGTGGCCAGCTGCGCCTCTCCCGTTAGCAGGGGGAGGAGGCGCGCCACGTGCTGCTCCATCGGCCACCCCGAGGTCTCCGCGACTTGCTCAAAGCGCATGATGAAAGCCGCGGGGTCATCCTGCGGGCCCATCTTTGTCAGGGTGAGGGGGGATGGGCCCACGGTGGGAGCGGCGGTAGACCCCGCCGATGCGAGGAGGTGCCGGAACGCCTGTCGATCTTCTTGCTGGGCCAACACCAGGGCCTCGAAACGCTGCTCCTGCTCCTTACGGAGCGTGACTAGCGCCTGGTGCTGGCTTTGCTGGGCCGTGGCGAGGGCGTGGACCAGGTCGGCGAACGGGGAAGACTCCATGGGGCAGTTTGGCGTCTGCGCTCCAGTCCCGGATTTCAGCACCACTGTAGCAGTTCTCGTACAAGGGTGGAGCACAGAGGACGGCAGGACAGAGTACAGGTTGATACTGCATTTATTGCTACACTTTTCAGTTTAACAATCTTTAATTCAAACAGACACACACGACTGGCGTCTTGGTCGGGGATGAGCTCCCGCTGCTCTTGCTCTCCCTCCTTAAGTAGGGCGCAGTCACTGGGAAGACACACAAACACAGGTTAATTGCTCTCAGGTGTAGTGATTCTGCCACTTACCTTCCCTGACTCCGCCCCCCGTCACAGACCAGCGCTTGACCACGCCCCCGCTGCCACATGTATGTTTTTGGTTTTTTTAATAAACGCATTTGAATTTTGATTCTTTCAACACATTGAAAAAAGTTGGGACAATAAAGCATTTACCACTTTATAATGTTGATATTCCTTCCCGCAACATTTCAAACTACAACACTAAAAATTCACCACACATTCTCTTGAGAACAGAGGGGACAGGCACCCTCGGCTTCCCCAGCCATGCCTTTTGTTGCAATTCGGATGGGTGTGTGGAGCACAGAAGGACGGCAGGCCAGAACTGAGTTCCCAAAAACTCTTTATTTTGCACTTTTCAGTGTAATATTCACTCTCCCAGCCACGCATGCGCACACACAAGTCGTCTGGTTGGGGAGAGAGCTCTCTTCCTCTGCTCTCTCTCCTTATATAGGGCGTGGTCACTGGGGAAGACACACAAACACACGTTAACTGACATCAGGTGCAGTGATTCTGCCACTTACCTTCCCTGACTCCGCCCTCCGGTCACAGACCGACGCTTGACCACGCCCCTGCTGCCACATACCCCGTCCGGCCTGCAGCCGACTCCCCCCCCCCCCCCCGACGGGAAAGGAAGTCCGCCACGACCATCTGCGCCCCCGGCCTGTGGATCACCTTGAAGTTAAAGGGCTGGAGTGCCAGATACCAACGGGTGATCCACGCGTTGGCATCCTTCATGCAGTGGAGCCACTGGAAGGGCGCATGGTCCAAACAGAGGGTGAAAGGGCATCCCAGCAGGTAGTAGCGGAGGGCGAGGACCGCCCACTTGATGGCTAGGCACTCTTTCTCGATGGTGCTGTAGCGCCCCTCACGCACCGACAGCTTTCTGCTGATATACAGCACTGGATGGTCCTCCCTCTCCACCTCCTGGGACAAAACAGCCCCCAGCCCTCTGTCCGACGCATCCGTCTGCAACATAAAGGGGAGAGAAAAGTCAGGGGAGTGTAACAGTGGCCCCCCACACAGTGCAGCCTCCACCTCCGAGAAAGCCCGCTGACATTGCTCTGTCCACTGGACCGGATCTGGTGCCCCCTTTTATCAGTCAGCGGGCTGGTGACGTCCGAATAATTAGGTATAATTAGGTATAACCTACGATAGTAGCCAGCCAGCTCCAGGAACTGTCTCACCCCCTTTATGGTCTTGGGCCTCAGTCAGGCCGCAATCGCTGTTGTCTTGTTAATTTGGGGACGCACCTGCCCATTGCCCAAGTGGAAGCCCAGATACTGTACTTCCACCCGCCCAATCGCACACTTCTTCGGGTTGGCCATGAGACCCGCTCGCCTCAGCGACCTACAGATGGCCCTTAGGTGTTCTAAATGCCGCTGCCAGTCATTACTATAGATTATGATATAATCTAAGTACGCGGCCGCATAGGTGGCGTGGGGGCGGAGGACCCTGTCCATAAGCCACTGGAACGTAGTGGGCGCCCCAAACAACCCAAAAGGAAGTGTAACAAATTGGTGGAAGCCAAACGGTGTGGAAAAGGCCGTTTTTTCTCGGGATAGTGGAGTCAAGGGGATCTGCCAATAACCCTTCGTCAAATCCAGTGTCGAGTAAAAGCGAACCATACCTAGTCGATCCAGCAACTCATCAATACAAGGCATTAGGTATGCATCGAATTTAGACACAGCGTTGACGTTTCTATAGTCTACACAGAACCGGACCGACCCGCCAGCCTTGGGAACCAAGACCACCGGGCTGCTCCAGTCACTGTGGGACTCCTCGACGATGCCCATTTCGAGCATGGCCTCGAGTTCTTCCCGAACCACTTTTTTCTTGTGTTCAGGTAGCCTGTAAGGGCGGCTGCGCACTACCACCCCCGGCGGCGTCTCGATGTGGTGTTCAGTGAGGCCGGTGCGGCCGGGCAGGGGCGAGAACATGTCCGAAAATTCAGTCTGCAACTGGGCAACCTCCGTAAGTTGGGTCGGGGAGAGGTGGTCTCCACAGGGGACCGGAGAGGTACGCGATGTCAATGTTCCCTTTTGAACCTCTGGCCCCAGCTCCACCTTCTCCGGAACCACCGACACCAACGCCACGGGGACTAGAGCCCTGCACTCCTGCGGGAGTCCCGCGGGACTCGCGGGACCCGCCGCAAAGCAGTGCGGCGTGGGACAAATTTTGAAAGCTCATTGCGGGCGCGGACGGGACCGGAAGTGCACATATGCGCGCGCGGGCGGGAGCGGGAGTGCACATATGCGGCGCAGGCGGGAGCGGTGACAAGCTGCAGTTCCGCTAACTAAAAACGTGTTTGAAATAAAATTTATAAATTATTAATTTACTATTATATATAATTTGTGCTGGATATTTTATTTGGCATTAATAAAAACATTTTAAGATGCCTAAATTTGCAGAGAGAGTCAGATTGCTAGATTGAGTGAGGAATGGCATCTTAAATTTGCCATTGATCACCCTAACGGGAAATCCTTTGATCACTCTAATGACTCACAGTTCACACCCAGCTAGCAAGAGAGCCATGAGTGAAGTGATTTACTGCTTGCGTTAGTCTACAACTCTAATCAGAGAGACAGGTTACACAGTGACGGTAGGCTTGACTTAATGCTATCCCAGAAATCCTTCCTGTAATATGCAAATTTGGCTGTCCAATCAGATTTCTGGGATAGCATTGAGTCAAGCC
The DNA here is from genome assembly GCF_027579695.1 of Neoarius graeffei. Classification (NCBI taxonomy): domain Eukaryota; kingdom Metazoa; phylum Chordata; class Actinopteri; order Siluriformes; family Ariidae; genus Neoarius; species Neoarius graeffei. Next base: position 16,242,445 of record NC_083591.1, on the reverse strand, counting down.
TACCATCACTGTGTAACCTGTCTCTCTGATTAGAGTTGTAGACTAACTCAAGCAGTAAATCAATTCACTTCTCTTACTAGCTCTGCTTTGCAATAAAAAAAGTTAAAAAAACACCACACCATTGGTACAAAGCAAGCCCATTCACTTTTTTATGCTGATCAGAGAATTACAATGGTTTCTCATGTGATAAAAATGTGCGATTCGCGATTAAATATTTTAATTGCTTGACAGCACTAATTATTATTATTAGAGACACTACATGCTGAATTCAGAAACAAGGTAGATAATAACAAACGTGAACGTGAGCTGTAGATATTTATGCTCAAATCCATTCAAAGTAGGGGGCGGCGCACCATCACGCTGTGTCAAGACAAGAACTTTCCTGAGAAATAACGCGAACGTCTGCATCATGCGGGATTTGCGGTCGGGAGTGGGACAAAATATGGCAGGCGCGGGTGGGAGCGGGACTGAAAATCATAATTTTTTGTGGGCGCTGGCAGGAGCGGGACTGAAAATCATAATTCTTTGCGGGCGCGGGCGGGAGCGGGACTGCACAATGCGGGCGGGAGCGGGACTGAAAAATCCGACCCGCGCAGACCTCTAACGGGGACCTCCTCGTTCCAGAGTTTGAGCAGATTGAGGTGGTAAATCTGTAGCGCCCCACCCCTGTCTGTTCGCCTCACCTCATAGTCAACGTCCCCCACTCGCC